>NW_015506496.1:256702-265846 GCF_001515645.1 Sinocyclocheilus grahami | reverse complement strand
TTATGAACTACTTTACTTCCAAGATCGATGCTATTAGAGATAAAATTTTAACTATGCAGCCGTCAGCTACAGTATCACATCAGATAGTGTGCTATAGATCCCCTGAGGAACAATTCCACTCATTCTCTACTATAGGAGAGGAAGAGTTGTATAAACTTGTTAAATCATCTAAAGCAACAACATGTATGTTAGACCCTATTCCATCTAAGCTCCTAAAAGAGATGCTTCCAGACGTCATAGATCCTCTTCTGACTATTATTAATTCATCATTGTCATTAGGATATGTCCCCAAAACCGTCAAACTGGCTGTTATTAAGCCTCTCATCAAAAAAACTCAACTTGACCCCAAAGAACTAGTTAATTACATAGTTAGCCCGATCTCAAATCTCCCTTTACTGTCCAAGATACTAGAAAAGGTAGTATCCTCACAATTGTATTCATTCTTAGAGAAGAATTGTATCTGTGAGGATTTCCAGTCAGAATTTAGACAGTATCATAGTACTGAGACTGAGACTCTCATTAGAGTTACAAATGACCTGCTCTTATCATCTGATCGTGGTTGTATCTCTCTATTAGTGCTACTGAATCTTAGTGCTGCGTTCGACACTATTGACCACGACATACTTTTGAAAAGACTAGAAAGCTTTGTTGGCATTAATGGAAGTGCATTAGCATGGTTCACATTGTACTTATCCACCATCAATTTGTAGCAGTGAATGAAGAGGTATCATATCGATCACAAGTACAATATGGAGTACCTCAAGGCTCAGTACTAGGGCCATTACTTTTCACGCTTTACATGTTACCCTTGGGAGATATCATCAGGAAACATGGTGTTAGCTTTCACTGTTATGCTGATGATACTCAGCTCTATATTTCTTCGCGGCCCAGCGAAACATACCAATTTGAAAAACTAACAGAATGCATAGTCGATAAAAAACTGGATGACGAGTATTTTCTTACTGCTAAATTCTGAAAAAACAGAGGTGTTAATTATAGGACCTAAAAACTCTGCATGTAATAACCTAGAACACTGTCTAACACTTGATGGCTCCGCTGTCAATTCTTCGTCATCAGTTAGGAACCTAGGTGTGCTATTTGATAGCAATCTTTCCTTTGAAAGCCACGTTTCTAGTATTTGTAAAACTGAATATTTCCATCTCAAAAAAATCTAAATTACGACCTATGCTCTCGGTGTCAAATGCAGAAATGTTAATTCATGCGTTCATGACCTCAAGGTTAGATTATTGTAATGTTTTATTGGGTGGTTGTTCTGCACGCTTAATAAACAAACTCCAGCTGGTCCAAAAATGCAGCAGCTAATGCAGAGTTCTTACTAGAACCAGGAAGTATGACCATATTAGCATGGTTCAGTCAACACTGCACTGGCTCCCTATTAAACATCATATAGATTTTAAAATCTTGCTTAATACTTATAAAGCCCTGCATTGTTTAGCACCTCAGTATTTGAATGAGCTCTTATTGCATTATAGTCCTCCACGTCTGGTGCGTTCTCAAAACTCTGGCAATTTGATAATACCTAGAAAATCAACTGCGGGCGGCAGATCCTTTTCCTATTTGGCACCCAAACTCTGGAATAATCTACCTAGCATTGTTTGGGAGGCAGACACACTCCGTCAGTTTAAATCTAGATTAAAAACCCATCTCTTTGACCTGGCTTACACAACACGCACACATTTCTAATATTCAAATCTGTTAAAGGATTGTTAGGCTGCATTAATAAGGACAACCGGAACCGGGAACACTTCCCATAACACCCGATGTACTTGCTACATCGTTAGAAGAATGGTATCTACGCTAATATTAGTCTGTTTCTTTCTTATTCCAAGGTCACCGTAGCCACCAGATCCAGTCTGTATCCAGATCAGATGGTCACTGCAGTCACCCAGATCCAGTCCGTATCCAGCCCAGATGGTGGGTCATGCACCTAGAGATGACATCTGCAGCCCTGAATGTCAGCGGAGATCAGGACAACTAGATGAGCCCCAGAGACAGAGTCCCCAGTAAAGACCTTGTCTACTAGATGGCCACAGGAACCAATCGAGTCCTCTGCTCAATGTGACTTTGCTGCAGTCTGGAATTGAACTGCTGGCTTCGTCTGGCCAGAGGAGAACTGCCCCCACAACTGAGCCTGGTTTCTTCCAAGGTTTTTTCTCCATTCGGTCTCCGATGGAGTTTGGGTTCCTTGCCACGGTCACCTCTGGCTTGCTTAGTTGGTGACACTTAATTTCCAGTGATATGTCGACTTGATTGTACAGATACCATTTAAACTGGACGACATCACTGAATTCAATGATGAACTGCCTTTAACTGAAAATTGAGTGTTTACTATTGTCATTTTGCATTAATGGCACACTATTTTCCTAATTAATGCTGAACAGTTGCTTTGACACAATCTGTATTGTAAAAAGTGCTATATAAATAAAGGTGACTTGACAGGAGCGGTTTAACCCTCTGGGGTCTGAGGTGATTTTGGGGCCCTTGAGATGTTTTGACATGCCCTGACATTTGTGCTCATTTCAGCTACTTATAACATACTTTTGGCCAACAAGTTATATACATATTCGGCACAAATTGTGCTGCAATAAAATGAGCAAGATTGAGCGACACGTTTGCATTTTTTAGAAAAAAAATAAAATTATGCTTGGTTAGTAAGTTTTGGGGAAAGAATGTTGCTGAAATAAGGCCATAAAACCCATAGTGAATAGTTCTGAATAAGACTTGAGTAATGAGTCTTTTAGGCTAGAATATTTACATCAAAATGACGTGAAAATCTTCTGCTTACTCATTCACAGAAAGCAATATTGATTTAAATTCTGTAAGATGTTTGGTGATAGTCAAGCTTTACGCGATGGAGTTACAATGGCCATGATTATTTAGTGATTCACACCTGAGAGACAAAGGGCCGTACCCTAACAGCCCATCAGTGTGATTGTTACTTTGAGACAGGTAAGAGAATGAGGAGATTGATTTTTTTTTATTTGCATTTTATTTACACAGTATAAATCAAAACATACAAAGTGATGGTCAAAGACACATTAACACCGATCTAACCACAGAGATGTGAACAGACTTTGAGTCATACCTGAAAACAGATTTTGTTCAACAAGTAAACCATACCTGATATTTAAGCGTTTACAGCTTCTTTCCGTGGGATTAAACAACAAAAGTCAAGGAGCTTGTTTTACCATAGAATATCAGTGTAGTTGAACATCTGATGTTGGTACAGCGCTCTCAGAGGAAAACAGTTTGAAGAGACACACAAGTGAAAGTCAGCAGGAATCTAAATCACTTAACATATTTGTGAGCATGTTAATATCAGGAGCATCTGTATATTTAGATTGTAGTCGTAGACTCACGCATGCTTTGTACGACTGTAAAAAGACATTTAATATCTGAGAAACTATTGTTTAGCAGTATATATATATATATATATGTGTGTGTGTGTGTGTGTGAGAACAGAGCATTAATAATAAACATGGTCTAAACATTCTTAGACTCGTAGCATTCATCATGTTAGTGTTCACTCATATTACTTTTATATAGACTATTGTTTTATATAGAGAGCATGAAAACATCATTGCGCCGTAAATTTAAATACTATGAATTGCCTATCATTCAAAAGGTTTCACTCGCATTTAAACATTTTAGTCAGGAATTATAGTTTTAGAAAAAGCCAGTTATGATTTCGTAGTCATATAGCCTAGTAACTTAGCCCATGTATGATTTTGTATTCATACACGCATGCTTTGTACTATCCGGAGGGAGTTGAAAATCCGTGTTGCCCAGCGACAGCCCCAAAACATTACTGCTCTTGAGGAATGGGCCAAAATACCAGCAACCGTGTGTGAAAACCTTGTGAAGACTTACAGAAAATGTTTGACCTCTGTCATTGCCAACAAAGTGTATATAACAAAGTATTGAGATGAAATTTTGTTATTGACCAAATACTTATTTTCGACCATAATTTGCAAATAAATTCTTTAAAAATCCTACAATGTGATTTTCTGGATTTTTTTTCTCATTTTGTCTCTCATAGTTGAGGTATACCTATGATGAAAATTACAGGCCTCTCTCATCTTTTTAAGTGGGAGAACTTGCACAATTGGTGGCTGACTAAATACTTTTTTGCCCCACTGTATATGAGAAAATAATTTAGCACATTATAAAAATCTATTTGTGAACAGTATTAATAAACATGGTCTAATCGTTCTTAGACTTGTAGCATTCATCATCATGTTACAGTGTACGTTTATATAATATAGTTTTATATTAAATAGAGCATGAAAACATTGTGTCAAAAGAAATTGAGATACAATGAGCTGCCTATCATATTCAAAATGTTTCTCATTTCAAATATTTTAGTCAGGAATTATAGTTTGGTAAAAACCCAACTAGTACATGCGTTCAAGTTTATGCCACAATAACATGTGAACTAATGCAAAAAAGAAACATTACTTTCTTACTCACCAAAATTGATCTCCTCCACTGGATGAAGCAGCACATCGCATCTAGTTCTTTTTCTGAGGTAAATTAGGTATTATTCCTATCAGTGCTTCTTCTAATGTAAATTCTGGGTTATTGCTCTCTGCGCTTTTCTTCTGAGATAAATCCTGGTTTATTCATCTTAGCGCGCCTTCTTCCAGAAACGAACAGTAGCCGCAAAGAACTTGACTATCCTCACACTGTTTACATGTGCGCTCGTCTCACGTGGATATTTACATATGAAGGGCGCAATCACATTAGAGATAATGAGTTTAGACAGGAAAGACTGAACATCTTGTTGGTTTCATACAGATTACGTTATCACAGAATATTTGTTTTCGATAAGACTCATTTCATTTAAAAGTAGATGTCTCTCATGTGTCTGTATCCAGTATTCGCTGAGTGTCAGTTCATTTTAGTGACGTGTTTCAGATGGATATTCACGGAGAGAGAGAGAAGACAAAGAATGCACCATGTATGTTTTTTATTTTACTAAAGCACAACGTTTTGTTATTGTGAGTATTTTTTAGTGTCTTTCTTACTGATCTTAAAAAAAAAAATTATAATTTGAGCCAGTCGCCAGCGCGACCCTCGACCCCATGGAGTTAACTGATTCAGATCTAAAAATCGGACACAACCCTCCTTCAGAATTATAAAGTACAGGCTGTAGAACCCGGATTCTCTTTCATGATGGACCACCTCGATGACCTCCTTCCTCAAGAGAGTATCTACTTCCTGTTCCATTACCAGAACCTGCTCGGGGTGGGAATGACCCCGTTGAAAGGAGGTGGAGTAGAACCGAACTGTATTCTGTAGCCTCTCTCTACAGTGTAGGACCCACCGAGACACATTTGGCAATAGTTTCCACGCTGCTTAATAGTCTACTAAAGGAATCGGTCTCTCGAGACTGACCTCTGGTGTAATTGGAGCTAGCTCGGTGCCCTGAAGCGGTGAACCGCTTTAAGCAGGTCGGCGTGATACGCCTGTAACACCACCATGGTGTGCAGACACGAACCAGCCTGACCCGCTGCCGCATACCCCTTGCCCACCAGCGCTGAAGTTGTTCACAGTGGCATGGAGGGCAATGCCGGAGCCCTCAGGGACGATGCTGCACCGGGGGACAGATAGCTTGCGAGCATCTGTTCATCCCGGGGCATCGCCCTGTAGCCGCGCTCATTCAACCCCGCAACATTGCCATAATCAGAAGCGGGATGAGAATGGCCGAGCCCACGACCTCAACACCTCAGTGTGCAGCTCGGGGGGGGAAAACCCAGTAGGCTCCGGCATGGAGGTAGTGGCCTTGTCTGCCGAAAGTGCTCATCTAATTTGCTTTTCTGAGGTTCGGCTTGTTTCACGGCGGTCCAGTCGATGTTTAACTTGGCCACAGCATGAGTAAATACCTCCAACAGCTCCTCATACTGGGGCGATTGAGGGGGCGAATCCTCCTCGATGCTCTCCACATCAACCTCTTCCGAGTAAGATAGGCGGAGTGTCGAGCCCGCTCCCCAGGGGGAAGAAACCGCAGAACAGGCTACTGATCCCAGTGAGCAGGTGAGGAAGATGATAGGGACTCACCCGTCTCCATTCCCTCTACCAGCTCCATCTGCAAACCCCACAAGTGCAGCTGCCGCTCCATCTCAGCAGAAGCGGGGATCTCTGGTGAAGGCTCCCTTCTCAAAGAGAGCCTTCCGTGAGTGAAGCATACGCAGCAGTAGATGCTCGTAATTGCAGGCCGACTCTGCGTGTTCCGCTCCCAAGCAGACCACGCACAGACTGTGTGTATCCCCGCTTGTAATGTAACGCAGACAGGGAGGAACACACAGCCTATAACATGATCTGCTCTCGCCCTTTTTTATGGGTTTAGTCTTCACCTCGGCTTTAGACATGATTGGAGTTTATAATGTTTAAACAAACAATACTCACGGAAGAGTGACTCTCTCCCTCACACACACACAGCACTTGCTGAAATGACAGTTTAAATTTGTGACATTGTATTTGTGTATATGAAAAAAATACTATGGGACACTGAGCCAAAGCCCTTCTTTGCTTGCGTCACACCCGGGACAAGGCGGCAAACAGGCAGAGTAAATCAAGTTGGTTAGTTAAAGTATAGTTATTAAAGTAACGGAGGAGAAGCTTGCAACAGAAAATAATCAAACTGAGAAATCAATGGAAGCAGAGAACACAGTCTTATCTGGGGGTTGACGATCTTATCCTTCGGCAGAGCGCTGCAGAATCCTAGGCTCGACAGGCGGGTAGGTAGGCAAGTAACCCGTGCTGAGATGCTTGTAACCTTGAGACCAGCTGACGAGTGACTGAGGTGAGTGTGCTTTTGACTGGTGTGGTAAGTGGGTGCAGGTGTCCGTGATTAATAATCAGGTGATTGTGAGCGGGTGTAGGAGGCTGATTCGGCTGGTGAGGCAGGTGTTTCCGTGACAGCTTGTGCATTATTTCTTTATTTTCTGTGGTTGTTGTAAAGAGTGTAAACTTATTTTGTCTTATAACCAGTGGCTTGTAGAGCTTATCTGGGTTTATTTTAATATTGACAGGCCCACTCCTGTTTGGCGCCAGAACATTTTAATTTAATTATGTAATTACTTGATTTAAATAGTTTTTTTGGGCCCACCACATTACACTGGGAAACTAAATTATTATCATAAACATCTACATATATTCGCAAACAGAGTAAATCACAGTAAAGTTTTGTCTAAACATTATATCATTCAGTGATACAGTGTAAACACTATTACTTTTATATCCTATCATTTTCTATTTTATAGAACATTAAACAACATCCTGGCATCAGGAGACATTTAGATGCAATGAAATGAAACATTCTTCAAAATGTTTCACTTGATTATACATGTGGTCAGGAATTATTTTTTATCCACATTAATTTCACACTTGTCTAGTACAAATATGTCACTTTGTTTCATAATTACAGTGTATATGTTTTTCGGTATTTGCCACAAAAGAAAGGAAGTAAAATGTGACAACAAGCCAGAAATTTACTTATACTATGGTAAAAAAAATATTCAGTGATATGTTCAAAAGGCTTTTGCATTTTGGCACACTTTTTTATAGTGTTGATATGGCATTTACCAGTGATGGGCAGTAGCTAGCTTGACTACATTTCTCAGTAGCATGGTGGTGGCTTCACTGTTTTCTGAATCAAATAGCTTTTCAGTAGCGAAGCTCTGTTTTTGATCAAGTAGCGTGGTATCGTCAACAAAAGCTACATTTTCCAAAGCATTCTGAAACTCAAGCTCAAATCTGAAATATAACCGCTAAGGATCACTGATCCTGGATCAGTGAGTGATGCCACTAAACCTTGTAACTCCATTGGCTGTTCAAACTGCCAGTCAAACCTCATTATTCCTCCCGCCTTTCTCGTGAATGAAGTGCGGCACACAGTTTGGAACATTTCAGCTTGTTTGCAGTCTGAAGATAAATAAAGAACTGTTGACTGAATATGTAGGCCTACATCGTTTTCTTTACTGAAGAAACACTATATTTATAAAGACTAATGTTTTTTTGTATTTGAGGAGCAGAGAAGCGTGTCTTAGTCCAGCATTTGTTGTCGAGTCACAGCTAACTAGCTTGTGCGAAGAGCTTAATCTTTTATAATATGATATTTTAATAACCTGCAAGTTCATGAAAACCTAAATGCGTTGCATGCTCTGCCTTTGATGTGGCAGTAATGTTGGGAAAAAGCATTCGCTGGTCAAAAACTTCGTATTTGAACTTGATTTTAGCAGGCACATGCAGAAGGGGGGTGGGGGGACTGGGGGTTTCTTTGGGGGCTCAAGCCCCTGCCATTTTTCAAAATTATTCAAAAGTGCCCCTCTCAGACAAATAGCAATGGTATTCTGGTCAATAAAACAAAATGCATTTGAATTATAATTAACATGACAATGTGTACAAAACAGTAATTAATCGCTCAAAAATTCCTGTTTAATTTTACATATATGTCAATCTGAGGCGTTCCAATGGTTGCGTGCGTTTTTCTTGACTGACTGATATTCCACAGTCTGTTTGGAAACCTTCTTTCAGTGAGTGAATATGGGTTGCCGGAAGGAAAAAAATATACTAAATATTTGAAACTTTTTTCATCAATAATCAAAGCTAGTGTGTCGATTTAATTATTTTAGAATATTACATAATTCATTATTGCCCGTTTGTCATGTATAATACACCAACCAATCATGATCTTGCACAAGAAGTTCAAATTTCATTGGACAATAATGAGAATTGGAGTGGTAATTTTTTTTTTCTGTTCTTATTCATAAATCAGTTGAAAATTACATGGACAGACGAGCTTACATTTGTGGAGCAATCTGGATCTGCAGTTTGTCTCATTTTATAAATCAACTTACATCGCTGAAAAAATGGATGCTCAATGACTACAAAAGCACTGCACAAAACTGTGCAGCACCAAAAGTTGCAATAATAGTAATCAGTATTCAATTCACTTATATTTATGTATGGTATACCGTTTACTATGTCATGAAACTATCATAGTTAATGAAGCCTAAGTGCCACCTACAGGCCTATTATGTAAAGTGTAGGCTAGTGAAATGGTGATGTGAAAGGACTTTTATTATATTACCATTTTTGATAATTATGCAGCATTATGAA
>NW_015506496.1:243181-254858 GCF_001515645.1 Sinocyclocheilus grahami | reverse complement strand
CCCTGCCATTTTTCAAAATTATTCAAAAGTGCCCCTCTCAGACAAATAGCAATGGTATTCTGGTCAATAAAACAAAATGCATTTGAATTATAATTAACATGACAATGTGTACAAAACAGTAATTAATCGCTCAAAAATTCCTGTTTAATTTTACATATATGTCAATCTGAGGCGTTCCAATGGTTGCGTGCGTTTTTCTTGACTGACTGATATTCCACAGTCTGTTTGGAAACCTTCTTTCAGTGAGTGAATATGGGTTGCCGGAAGGAAAAAAATATACTAAATATTTGAAACTTTTTTCATCAATAATCAAAGCTAGTGTGTCGATTTAATTATTTTAGAATATTACATAATTCATTATTGCCCGTTTGTCATGTATAATACACCAACCAATCATGATCTTGCACAAGAAGTTCAAATTTCATTGGACAATAATGAGAATTGGAGTGGTAATTTTTTTTTTCTGTTCTTATTCATAAATCAGTTGAAAATTACATGGACAGACGAGCTTACATTTGTGGAGCAATCTGGATCTGCAGTTTGTCTCATTTTATAAATCAACTTACATCGCTGAAAAAATGGATGCTCAATGACTACAAAAGCACTGCACAAAACTGTGCAGCACCAAAAGTTGCAATAATAGTAATCAGTATTCAATTCACTTATATTTATGTATGGTATACCGTTTACTATGTCATGAAACTATCATAGTTAATGAAGCCTAAGTGCCACCTACAGGCCTATTATGTAAAGTGTAGGCTAGTGAAATGGTGATGTGAAAGGACTTTTATTATATTACCATTTTTGATAATTATGCAGCATTATGAATGTGTCTTATGCTCATCAAGCCTTTATTTATTTGAACAAAAATACAAAAAAAATCAAAGCTGTGATCAAAGCTGAATTTTCAGCATCATTACTCAAGTCATCAGTGTCACATGATCATTAAGAAATAATTCTAATATGCTGATTTATTATCAATGTTGGAACGAGATTTGCTGCTTAATTTTTTTGTAACCTGTGATACTTTTTGGGGTTCATTGATGAATGAAAAGTTAAAAAGAACAGCATTTATTCAAAATAGAGATGATATCTAACAATACCAATCTTTATTATCACTGTTTCTATCAATTTAATAAATCATTGCTGAATAAAAACTTCCGCCTTCCGCCGGAACTGCTTCAGTGTATGACAGTCAGCATAAGTGAGAGAAAAGTGTTTATTACATTTGAAATATGGATATTTTTCTTACAAAAACACATGGATTCACTACAGGGGGCCTTTATTCATCCCCCGGCGCGTCTACAGCACGTTTTATTATGAATGCGCGAGCTTTATTTGACGACTTGTGGAATGTTCATCTGCAACACCCGCTGACTGCAATTATAGAGCTTGGAATAGCCAGGGCAATTTTTAATATAACTCCGACTGGATTCGTCTGAAAGAAGAAAGTCATATACATCTAGGATGCTTCGAGGGTAAATAAAACGCAGTCTAATTTTTATTTTTGGGTGAACTAACCCTTTAAATTTTTCTGTTTTATTTTGGTAATATCAGTCACTCTTGCTGTGCTGTTTTGTTGCATTCGCACATCGGATGAAAAGCACAGTGGTGCCCGGGTGCAACATGTATCACACACTGAACGCGTCGTGTCAGCAAACGGGATGAGAAATTGCGATCTATAGCACAATGAATCATGGAATTTATTAGAGCCACAGAAAGACAAACGTTTTGCTAAAAAATGCACAATACAGTGAGGTCACAGCACACTCACTGTGCGCTCATACTGTGTTCACAATGTGAGGTCACTGCACACTCACTGTGCGCTTGTGAGGTCACTGCACACTCACTGTGCGCTCATACTTTGGTCACAATGTGAGGTCACAGCACACTCACTGTGCGCTCATACTGTGGTCACAATGTGAGGTCACTGCGCTCTCTCTGTGTGCTCATACTGTGGTCACAATGTGAGGTCACTGCACACTCACTGTGTGCTCATAATATGGTCAGTGTGAGGTCACAGCGCACACACTGTGTGCTCATACTATGGTCAATGTGAGGTCACTGCACACTCACTGTGCGCTCATACTGTGGTCACAATTTGAGGTCACTGCACACTCACTGTGCTCATATGATGGTCGCAATGTGAGGTCACTGCACACTCATACTGTGAGCTCACCATGTGAGACCACTGTCATATCATTGTGTTAAACTCATTCTTTTAACTGTGATCTAAAAATTCTCTAATATTAGTCAGTAATATCACAAACATGTAAAATCTCATCTTTTATTTCCTTCAAAGTATTTCTACAATTCGGTTTCCTTGTTCATTTTGATTTATTTTCAGTTTGGTGTTGGCATTTGTGCGTTCACTGTGTGCTCATACTGTGAGCACAATGTGAGCTCACTGTGCGCTCATACTGTGGTCACAATTTGAGGTCACTGCACACTCACTGTGCTCATATGATGGTCGCAATGTGAGGTCACTGCACACTCATACTGTGAGCTCACCATGTGAGACCACTGTCATATCATTGTGTTAAACTCATTCTTTTAACTGTGATCTAAAAATTCTCTAATATTAGTCAGTAATATCACAAACATGTAAAATCTCATCTTTTATTTCCTTCAAAGTATTTCTACAATTCGGTTTCCTTGTTCATTTTGATTTATTTTCAGTTTGGTGTTGGCATTTGACAGACATTTCAATTTAACAGATACATTCTGCTTCTGGTGTTGTTTTGATAACTCCTTTTCGATTCTTAACTTCGATTACTTTGTCCCCTTGGAAAGACTTGACACATCCTGAAAGACAGAGAACAATATTTCATTGCAATCAGTTACTAACAACCTAACAGGTGAAAATAACTATTAGTTAAACAAAACATGAAACAAATCGTGCATCCATGCTTCCACAAAACATGCTTGTATAGTTACTGAAATTTGATCCCGAGGTAGTAATGTAGTCTAGTAATGATCTGATTTGGGAAGTATAACAAATCATAAATACTGATATGCAACCTAAAGCCAGGGACACACTTAACGACTAACTGAATCATTCTAAGACTGAACTGAAAACACTTATCATTTTAAATGCTGACTGTAAACACCAACTGAACGCAAATGGCTCTGACAGATTTGGGTGAGATCAGTTGTAAGTATCAAATTACATTCATAACCAGCCTTACAGTTGTATAGTGTGTTCCTGGCTTAACTAATTAACTTAACTAATCTCAGCTGGCAAGATGGCTGGTTCACATGTACCTGGCTAACACATGTACCTGACTAATTTGCTAACATGGGGCCAGGCCACAGTGCATATTGGTATTATAATATCATATTAGCATATGTGAATATGCTCCGTTTAGTTTTCGCTTGTTTTGTTTATTAAAGATGAACCTGATCTTCATTTCATTATGCTTGTCTATAGTCTCATATTTCAAGTGTGCAACACTGCTCACATAATCCTGTTGGATGTTTATTTATTCATTTAAAAGTTTTATTCAACATGTGGCCAACCCTTAAACTTGATAAAATTTTGATATCCTCACTACTCCTACTTCTCGCTGTATTTTATAAAGATGACGTCCTGTGTTTCCCGTATCCCATTTTTGTTGCCACTCCTTAACGATATATGCTTTAATTATTGCTTTTGCTTCAAATTTGATGTTCGATTTCTGAACAAATTGTTCTTTGAGCCTGTTCATAGGAAGTAACCGAATTGAATTGAACTTTAGTTCCAGGCTGATGACGCAAGACGCACAGCCAAAGTTTGCTGACCGTCGAAGTGTTGAAAGTTTGCCGAAAATTACCATTGATGCTCATAAAGGAGTTGACGATACTTTGCAAGCCTGAGGCACATACTGGAAATATAGCACCAATAGCTTGCCCAACACTGACCGTAAATTTGGTTATGCTAGCATGTGTGGAAATATTTAAACCACTTGTGTTACAACTAACCCCGCGTTAGTTTATGCCCTGCACTCCCCTACAAGTTTTGTCACAGTAACTAATGCAAGTAGGCTAATAAAAGAAAGTCCTGCTCATGTAAATGATCTCTTCCACTGGATCAAGTCACGAGTCGCATCTCTTTCTTTTTCTGAGGTAATCCAAAGCTTATTCCTCTCAGCCGTCTTCTTCCAGAAACGAACAGTAGCCGAGATGAATTTGAAGAAAAGTCTTGCTGCTTTGTTTACAGAGGTGATGTGGGAGTTTACATATCTGCGCATCTCACATGGACTATTGTAATTTCAAAAGCGAAAGTAGCTCATGGGCGTGATCTATTTAAAGATAATAGGCTTGTTCGACACCGCAAAGATTGGCTGCCGCCTGACAAAAGCAATGCATTCTAGTTAAAAAATGTGTCCCACTTTAATTGGCGCTGCAGCCACCTTACGATCACATGTGCCAGTGGTTCTCAACCCTGTCCTGGAGTACCCCCAGCCCTGCACATTTTGTATGATTCCCTCATCTATCACACCTGATTCAACTCATCAGCTCATTAGTGGAGACTGCAAGACCTGAAGTGGGTGTGTCAGATATAGGGAGACATACAAAATGCGCAGTGCTGGGGGTACTTCATGGAGAGGTTTGAGAACCACTGACGTGCCATCAAAGAACCACGAGAGCAAAACGAGACCAGCCGCCTAGGTCAGCCTTGATGACGACACACATTATTCTCATTGGTTAGATTCTGTGATGACAAGCACGATGTGTTGCGTGTTTATTCTAACAATTATAATGCTCACAAATCTGAGTTTTTATAACAGTAATGCTTTTTTAGTGTAGTCGCACTGTTATATTGAGTCACGTTTATCAAAAAACACGGTAACACTTTATTTCGATAGTCCACTTTAGACATTCTACTAACAGTAAGTAACTTTGCAACTACATGTCAACTAGCAGTTAGTAGAGTATTAGTAGACTGTCTGCTTAATATCTTCTAACACTTTCTTTGTTAACATTCTACTAACCCTAAACCTACCCTAACAGTCTACTCTGAGAGTTAGTAGACATGTAGTTGCAAATTAATGAGAATTAGTTGACATGTAGTTACAAAATTACTTATAGTTAATAGAATGTCTAAAGTGGCCTATCGAAATAAAGTGTAACCAAAAACACTGATAAAAGCATATGAAGAGTTTGGTTCCAAAACTATAAATCCATTTTGATTAATTTGAGTAAAAATGTGTTTTCTTTACCAAGAAAGTGGCAAGATGAAAACCACTATTTTCTGTTTCAAACTGTCCCGTAGGTTATAATAACATAAAAAAAATTAAAATCCAGATTTTGATTTTCAAAGATTTATTATAAAATTTTAATTTTTTTCCCCAAAATGCAATAAATCTATGACAGGGTTTTTTTTCTTCTTCTTCAAAATACAATAAATCCATTGAATCAATGTAAAAGTTATTTTTCATATTGAAACTTTTGCAAATACACAACATGGTTAATCCACATATGACAGTCTCTAAACTTGGTCAATACTAATCTTATATACAGGCACTGGACTAAAAATACATTCAATCAGTCATCGCTTCCAAAATGAATTCAACGGGTCATCTTGCTAATGCTATAAATTAATTACAGCAATAAAATAAAATTTCATCATGAACAAGAACATGAACAACAATATCACATTAGACCACAGAAATTCCAAAATTACATTTCCCTTACATTCAACTTCCAAAAGTGCATTCATCTTTGCCATGTTACATTCATTTAGTTGACTAGTGCTATACGCTGTATTAACAAAAACATAAATGACATTAATAAAAACACTGACAAGCTACGCAATACCGTGTTCACAATCGAATGCGACTCAACTGCGATTATGAACGCGATATTGCAGCACGTGATGGAGATTTACTGTTAATCACAGAACCGGCTTTACTGACAAGATGCACATGACAATCACATGCCATTTATCGTGCAGCCCTAAGTTTGTTTGTTGATCAAAAAGTACAAAGTAGATGAGGAAAACTAGGATGCCGGGTGTATTCAAAGCGCTGCCATTATGGTCTACAGTGCGTGGAATGGTGCACTGTGATTGGTTGAGAAGATATATCGCATTCTGCAGAGAAGGGAGACTGGCGTTTGTCGTGGTTTGTAAAGAAAGGGAGAAAACATGACAGAATAACTCGTCGGATATCGTATCTTGTGTCAAATTAAAAATTGACTTTTCAATACCGACCAGATACAATACTGATTTTGGCGGAAACTCAAGCTCTTCATATGTACCTCCACTTTATTGGTATTTAAATAGTAGGCTATATGTTTATGTTGAACTTTATTCATGAACAGATGGCGCTGTATTAAGCAGTATATAAAAAGTGTTTCTGTTGCTCATGGAAAATGAAAACCGTCTGTATTTGACAAATATTGCATTTATTTCACTTCATCTGTGATAGAGTATGCAAACACCGTGCGAGCATCACTAACGGGAGCAGAAAGTGTTCAAGTTGATGCTCCACTTTTAATTCCGCCCCAACTGCAAACGGCTACACTCGCCAGCCGGTGGTAGGCTAGTGTAGATCATCTCGAACAAGCCTAATAAAGTCAGACGGGAAAGACTGGACATCGCGTTGGCTTCATTTGGATTACTTTATTAGAGAATATGAGTATAATATAATACTTAATATATTATATTATATTATAAGACTTACATCATTTAGAAGTAGACATGTCAAGCAAGATATCTCTCATGTCTTTGTGTTGAGTATTTGCGGAGTTTCAGATCATTTTTGTGAGATCCATTTCAAAACTGAAGATTAGGGCTGGGTATCGATTCAGATGTCCCGATTCGATTCGAATCGATTCTCGATTTTTTTGATTACATTCAGTGAATATAGTTTCAATACAAAGGCTATTGATATTTCTAAAAAATGAACAGTAAACATCAGTTTACAAATAGTGAAGTAATAAAAATTAATTTAGAACCACATGCCTGTATTTTAAACCTATTCTTTTTTTTTGGTAGAGGGTCCTTTTTTAAACAATAATAGGGCCCTATAAAATGTTCTTATTTTTTTTGGTAATCAGATGAAGGCATAAAACAGTAATTTAATTTATCCTAATCAAATGAAAATTAAAGTGCTGCACAACAGAGGTTTACTGTTAAAATTAAAAAGAAAACAGGTGTGATTATTCCTTAAAAATAAAGATTTATTCTAGCATTGAGTCTTAAGACTGCTAAATAGTAATACATTCTGACAGTTTCTTAACGTTAAACTAAACTTTTATTTTGATGGGTTGCCGTGAAGAACTTGCAGCTGCTGTGTATGTGATATGACGGTAGTTTTCTCAAATGAAACGGTAAAATGCTAATTAAGTGACTCTCAGAGCAGCTGGAGATGACATTCGTGTTCATATCATCATATAGTGAGATGGCAGAAGCTGAAAACACTGGGAGCATCATCCACGCTTTAGTATGTGTGTAAACAAAACAGTGCACCGCACCATCCGCCATTCTTTCATTGCGGAAATCATGGCGCCTTATGCGTAGGGTCCTTTTTTAAACAATAATAGGGCCCTATAAAATGTTCTTATTTTTTTTGGTAATCAGATGAAGGCATAAAACAGTAATTTAATTTATCCTAATCAAATGAAAATTAAAGTGCTGCACAACAGAGGTTTACTGTTAAAATTAAAAAGAAAACAGGTGTGATTATTCCTTAAAAATAAAGATTTATTCTAGCATTGAGTCTTAAGACTGCTAAATAGTAATACATTCTGACAGTTTCTTAACGTTAAACTAAACTTTTATTTTGATGGGTTGCCGTGAAGAACTTGCAGCTGCTGTGTATGTGATATGACGGTAGTTTTCTCAAATGAAACGGTAAAATGCTAATTAAGTGACTCTCAGAGCAGCTGGAGATGACATTCGTGTTCATATCATCATATAGTGAGATGGCAGAAGCTGAAAACACTGGGAGCATCATCCACGCTTTAGTATGTGTGTAAACAAAACAGTGCACCGCACCATCCGCCATTCTTTCATTGCGGAAATCATGGCGCCTTATGCGTGATATCAAATGCTTCTGCAGATTTATAGTACTACTGTAGCATTTCAACTGAGCATTGAGAATCATGCATATGGCCATGATAAGCGCTGAATGAATGACAGGTATTTCTGTTGTAACATCGTGCAAGGTAAATAAGGGTGACATCTAGTGGAGATTTTAAAGCTTCCTGGTCATGACGTCACCCGCCGCGCACGTCTCGCCCATCGTTCGACTGATTACACATATGATTCAGAGCTTGGTATCGCTGAAGGCGTTCCCCTAGCGTTTTCCGACGCAGCTCGAGTTCCCGAAGGGGAACTAATGATAAGATTCACGTTAATCAGATCTTGTTTTAAATGTGTGCTGAATCGGAAACCGGAAAAAATTGATTCGTGGCTTTTGAGAATCGATATCGAATCGACGTCATTTAAAAAAACGATTAAACGAAAAACTTTTTTTTTTTTGCCCAGCCCTACTGAAGATCATGGAGACTAAGGTGGCAGAGAGCGCACCATGTTTATTTTCTTTATTTTACAAAAGCACAATATTTTGTTGTTATTATGAGTGTATACAAATAAAAGTAGACCCTTTACAGATTCGAATGATGTATTGCTCTTATCTGTATGATCAAAAATGAAGGAATAATTTAAGTTCCTTTAGGGGTTATCAGAAAAAAATGCCACGAAGTGTGCTGGCTCACAAAACTGAAAGAGAAAAAGGAGGGTTGATGTTTTTCCTCAACAAAAGAGGATAGGGAAGTGGTTGGATGTTAAGTACCACTACCAGCTCCAGATAGCTGCCTGCATCTGAGCTGAATCATTTCCCTTAGATCCCTTCTCTTATTTCTCAACTCACGCCTCCTCTGTGACCTACTCCTCCTCTGAGGAGGGCCTTGAGAAGCCACACTAACCCCCTGGCCCTGTCTCAGGCCCACAGGCCAGGACGGCCCAGCTTCCTCCCCGTGTTTGGATGATGTCTGCCATGGTCACACACAGATGTCTCTCAGTGGCCACCATTGCCTCCATCGACCTACCGATTGCGGCAGCTGTTTGCTTGGTGGCCCTGAGATCCAAATCTATGGTGCGGCACAACTCAGCTACTGCCTTAAGGGAGAGCCTCTGACCATGGTCTAAGTCCTTCAGCAAATCAGCCTAGTATGCCTGCAACTCTGACAGTCAGTAAGTTTACATGGACAACAATACTCCGATTTTAATACGATTAAGACAATACTCTGATTAAGAATCTACCATGTAAACAGAGATTTTTGATTACCTTAATCCGGCTAAGGTCATAATCGAAGTAAACACTAATTGAATTAAGACATGTGGAGTATTCCTATTTTAGTCGCATTATTGAAGTGCAGTAAAGACATGTACACACCTTAATGCCATTATTACTGTCGTGTAGGACTTTTCGACGCATTTTGCGACAGGATACACACACGGCAGTGGTCAACCGTTTGACGGCAAACAAAAGAATGGCGTCAACAACGCAGTCGTCTGTTTGCATGTATAGCATGAAAAATAATTAACTGCACTTAAATCTTTCAGTAAATTAAAAATGAAACACCCAAAACTGTATATGGCATCATAATGTAGGCGAACTATAGGTTAATACGTGAAATTCCGGAGGGGACGTCAGATAGCCATTCAAGTGAGATGTCTCCTTGAGTGGCTTGGATGGCAGGGCCGGAGCCTTCAACGTTGATGTCACCCCAGCAGAGAGATAGCTTGCAAGCGTCTCTTCGATAGGGACATTATTGCATATCCATGCTCACATATCGCTCGACGTTATCATAATTAGCATGCTTGTACTGCTAAATTCCGGCTGAATATGGTTTATCCCATGCCCTCTCGATCATGAAGATTGGGAAGGAATGGGAGGATCACAGGAGCCCTTTTCCGCACCTCTACTGCAGGTCTAACCTAGCAGTAGCGTGATCCATAACCTCCAGCAGCTCTTCATACACGGGGCAGGCAGGCTGAGAAAGCTCAGAATTATCCTCAACACCCTCATCAGCCAAATCCTGCTCACCCTGGCTGGAAGCTAGCAGAGCACTTCCTGCTGGATCAGAGGACGTGAAAGTGAGAGCACATCCCCCTCCAGCAGTTCATCCTCGTCAGCCTCCGACGAACGTGAGCTTAACACTCCTCTCAAACTCGTCAGCAAGCTCCATCTGCGATTTCCACGATCTCAGTCTCCTTGCTGCCTCGGCAGTGGCAGGACCCGAGCCACGGGGGCAGATCATTATCCCAATTCCCTCGAGTAGAGGGACAAACCAGAGCAGAGCTTCTTCAAAGAGAAACGCTCACAATGAACGCACTCTGTTCCCTTGAGAACCGAGCGTGTGTGCTCTTCGCTCAAACACATAATCCATCATTGATGTCCATCAACTGTAATGCATCCTCAATCCTTGGAACCATATACTAATCAGGTATCATTCTGTGATTAAGTGTACAATAATCTACACACATCCTCACACTTCCAGATTTCTTCCACACCACTGCAATGGGTTATGCATATAGACTTCTGGACTCTGAGATTGAAATCCACTCAGAAAATCCTTACAAACCCACTCAGCTATCTGAGAAAGATTTATGACACACAAGATTCTAACAAACACTGCAATAAACCAAACAAATTTAGAATAGACAAAAATACAGTGAAATTAATGCCAGTGCCTCCAAAAATGTAATGCTCCTATTGGTATTTTTCAAACCCAGTTGCCGCACAGGAGCTTGATATCCCACCTTTTAGTTAGAGAATTATGCTCATGTAGTGAATTTGCTTTTCCCAACCTAGCCAAAAGTGATGGGTATTCACGTCACCAATGGCATTATGATTTTTAGATCACGACTCACTTAAGGTGTGGTTATGAGTACATCACATACTGTAAGAAAGATTGATGGGATCTCTAACTTGTAGAATCTCTTTCTGTATCATCAACACAAGGAAGACACAAGTGTAATAAGATAAACTTTATTAACAAAAGATTAATAAACAACTATTACAGTTTTTCTCGATTGCTAAAACACTATAACCAGGCTTTTGAACTAAAATTTCAAAACCATAACGCCATTTTTGCTGAACTATAATAACTATATTCCCCTGCTTTAACACATGAGTCAGATTTGGTGAACTGTTACTGCAAAACTCTACACAAACTACACACAAATCCCTACACTTCTCAGTGCTTACACCATATGGTCATTTAGAAAGCACTAGCATTCAATACTGTTCACTCAAGTCAGCATAGCTTACTAATTAGTTAGCAAACAATTACCCAGGTGGAAACACTAAGAGTCAAAATTGAAAACACATCAATCAGATCCTTCAATAAATAGATAAAAGGGCCCGAATCAGTTCACTGAGCTTTGGAACAATGGATCCACAGAGAAAAGAAGGACTAGGTCGAAGAGGAAGAGGAAGAGGAAGAGGAAGAGGAGGGAGAGGCGAGGAGAGGAGGACAGGAGAGGAGAGGAGAGGAGGAGGAGGAGGGAGAGGAAGAGTATGTGGTGAAAGAGGAGGGAGAGGAAGAGGATGTGATGAAGGAGGAGGAAGAGGATGTGGTGAAGGAGGAGGAGGAGGACATGGTGGAGAAGGAGCAGGAGGGAGAGGAAGAGGACGTGCTGGAGGAGGAGGGAGAAGAAGGGCAAGGAGACAAGCAGTCTCAG
>NW_015506496.1:239288-242803 GCF_001515645.1 Sinocyclocheilus grahami | reverse complement strand
TCTTTCAGTAAATTAAAAATGAAACACCCAAAACTGTATATGGCATCATAATGTAGGCGAACTATAGGTTAATACGTGAAATTCCGGAGGGGACGTCAGATAGCCATTCAAGTGAGATGTCTCCTTGAGTGGCTTGGATGGCAGGGCCGGAGCCTTCAACGTTGATGTCACCCCAGCAGAGAGATAGCTTGCAAGCGTCTCTTCGATAGGGACATTATTGCATATCCATGCTCACATATCGCTCGACGTTATCATAATTAGCATGCTTGTACTGCTAAATTCCGGCTGAATATGGTTTATCCCATGCCCTCTCGATCATGAAGATTGGGAAGGAATGGGAGGATCACAGGAGCCCTTTTCCGCACCTCTACTGCAGGTCTAACCTAGCAGTAGCGTGATCCATAACCTCCAGCAGCTCTTCATACACGGGGCAGGCAGGCTGAGAAAGCTCAGAATTATCCTCAACACCCTCATCAGCCAAATCCTGCTCACCCTGGCTGGAAGCTAGCAGAGCACTTCCTGCTGGATCAGAGGACGTGAAAGTGAGAGCACATCCCCCTCCAGCAGTTCATCCTCGTCAGCCTCCGACGAACGTGAGCTTAACACTCCTCTCAAACTCGTCAGCAAGCTCCATCTGCGATTTCCACGATCTCAGTCTCCTTGCTGCCTCGGCAGTGGCAGGACCCGAGCCACGGGGGCAGATCATTATCCCAATTCCCTCGAGTAGAGGGACAAACCAGAGCAGAGCTTCTTCAAAGAGAAACGCTCACAATGAACGCACTCTGTTCCCTTGAGAACCGAGCGTGTGTGCTCTTCGCTCAAACACATAATCCATCATTGATGTCCATCAACTGTAATGCATCCTCAATCCTTGGAACCATATACTAATCAGGTATCATTCTGTGAACAATAATCCAATAATCTACACACATCCTCACACTTCCAGATTTCTTCCACACCACTGCAATGGGTAATGCATATAGACTCTGAGATTGTGAGATTGAAATCCACTCAGAAAATCCTTACAAACCCACTCAGCTATCTGAGAAAGATTTATGACACACAAGATTCTAACAAACACTGCAATAAACCAAACAAATTTAGAATAGACAAAAATACAGTGAAATTAATGCCAGTGCCTCCAAAAATGTAATGCTCCTATTGGTATTTTTCAAACCCAGTTGCCGCACAGGAGCTTGATATCCCACCTTTTAGTTAGAGAATTATGCTCATGTAGTGAATTTGCTTTTCCCAACCTAGCCAAAAGTGATGGGTATTCACGTCACCAATGGCATTATGATTTTTAGATCACGACTCACTTAAGGTGTGGTTATGAGTACATCACATACTGTAAGAAAGATTGATGGGATCTCTAACTTGTAGAATCTCTTTCTGTATCATCAACACAAGGAAGACACAAGTGTAATAAGATAAACTTTATTAACAAAAGATTAATAAACAACTATTACAGTTTTTCTCGATTGCTAAAACACTATAACCAGGCTTTTGAACTAAAATTTCAAAACCATAACGCCATTTTTGCTGAACTATAATAACTATATTCCCCTGCTTTAACACATGAGTCAGATTTGGTGAACTGTTACTGCAAAACTCTACACAAACTACACACAAATCCCTACACTTCTCAGTGCTTACACCATATGGTCATTTAGAAAGCACTAGCATTCAATACTGTTCACTCAAGTCAGCATAGCTTACTAATTAGTTAGCAAACAATTACCCAGGTGGAAACACTAAGAGTCAAAATTGAAAACACATCAATCAGATCCTTCAATAAATAGATAAAAGGGCCCGAATCAGTTCACTGAGCTTTGGAACAATGGATCCACAGAGAAAAGAAGGACTAGGTCGAAGAGGAAGAGGAAGAGGAAGAGGAGGGAGAGGCGAGGAGAGGAGGACAGGAGAGGAGAGGAGAGGAGGAGGAGGAGGGAGAGGAAGAGTATGTGGTGAAAGAGGAGGGAGAGGAAGAGGATGTGATGAAGGAGGAGGAAGAGGATGTGGTGAAGGAGGAGGAGGAGGACATGGTGGAGAAGGAGCAGGAGGGAGAGGAAGAGGACGTGCTGGAGGAGGAGGGAGAAGAAGGGCAAGGAGACAAGCAGTCTCAGATGGAATTTGAGCCACTTTAGTTGACCATGTCCTATGACTATGAGGGAGGCTGGGCAACGAGTACAGCCAAATTTGAGTCGCCTCACCGTCGCCTCCATCATCAGAACCTTCAGGGAGGAAATAGGTAGGTGTACTTACAGTAAGACTGCTCTGTACAGTAACTTTAGAGTGCATACACTGTTGCACTATGCTACTGTAATAAAGAAAAATTGCCTCGCATACAGATAGAGTTTCAGTATGTTTAAATTTTTCCTGTAAAAAGGATGTGTGACAGTTACAGTAATGAGTGCTTCTATTAGCAAACAATTACCCAGGTGGAAACACTAAGAGCCAAAATTTAACACACATCAATCAGATTCTTCAATAAATAGATAAAAGGGCCCGAATCAGTACAAGTTCATTTGGAACAATGGATCCACAGAGAAAAGAAGGACTAGGTCGAAGAGGAAGAGGAAGAGGAAGAGGAAGAGGAGGGAGAGGCGAGGAGAGGAGGACAGGAGAGGAGAGGAGAGGAGGAGGAGGAGGGAGAGGAAGAGTATGTGGTGAAAGAGGAGGGAGAGGAAGAGGATGTGATGAAGGAGGAGGAAGAGGATGTGGTGAAGGAGGAGGAGGAGGACATGGTGGAGAAGGAGCAGGAGGGAGAGGAAGAGGACGTGCTGGAGGAGGAGGGAGAAGAAGGGCAAGGAGACAAGCAGTCTCAGATGGAATTTGAGCCACTTTAGTTGACCATGTCCTATGACTATGAGGGAGGCTGGGCAACGAGTACAGCCAAATTTGAGTCGCCTCACCGTCGCCTCCATCATCAGAACCTTCAGGGAGGAAATAGGTAGGTGTACTTACAGTAAGACTGCTCTGTACAGTAACTTTAGAGTGCATACACTGTTGCACTATGCTACTGTAATAAAGAAAAATTGCCTCGCATACAGATAGAGTTTCAGTATGTTTAAATTTTTCCTGTAAAAAGGATGTGTGACAGTTACAGTAATGAGTGCTTCTATTTTTGTAGGACACAGAGATGACCACCTGGTGGAGGCAGGCTAAGGCTTTTGTCGGAGGAGCAAGAGAGGGAGCTTGTAAACATGGTCACTGCCAATAATGTAATCCACCTGCGAGAGATTCAAAGAAGAGTGATTGAGGATAATCATCATTTTTGAGGGATAAATGCCATCAGCCTCTCCACAATTGATCGTATCCTCCGAAAGCACCGGGTTCCGGATGAAACAGGCGTACCGCGTCCCTTTCGAACAAAACTCTGACAGAGTGAAAGACCAACGAGTGGAATATGTTCAGGTATGAGTTTTGATATCGTATGAAGTATTGTGTACCATCACAGTATAGCAGTTTATGCTGCCATTTGTGCCCTCTTGAACTGTGCTTCAGGGCAGTGA
>NW_015506496.1:222889-239115 GCF_001515645.1 Sinocyclocheilus grahami | reverse complement strand
CCGAGAACCTTATATCCGTGCTCACCTCCTCCAGGCCATGGAAGAAGCCTGCCTAGACATATCAGTAGATGCATGCCAGGGGTGGATCAGGCATGCAAGATGATTTTACCCTCGCTGCCTGGCTAGGGCCAATATAGCCTGTGATGTGGACGAGATTCTCTGGCCTGACCCAGAACAGAGACAGGACGCTGAGGCGGAATCTTTTTTTTCTTTTTTAACAGTTGTGCTGTGTCGTACATGAATGAATAAAAATGTGCCAATGTATACATTGGTTGTGTCTTTTGTGTTCATGTGAAAAGGTTTTTAAGGGGGAGAACCACAAGCAACATAACTTACCAGTTTTGGATATATTGTTTTGAATTTATTGCACCAGTGTATAATACTATGTTGTAGTGTGTTTTTGAAAGCTTGTGTGTGATGTCTGAGGGAAAAGTTTGGTTTTACAGCAAGAGTGAATGGTTTTGAGTGTAGAGCTTCATTTTGACCTGAAAATAGGATGTTTGGGGAATTGGGTGTTTGGGGAATTCGTTATTTGTGAAAATGTATTTGTGTTTACTGTGTTGAGAATACGAGGCATAGTTTCAAGAAATGTGTTTAAGCAATCGAGAAAAACTGTAAATGAATACCATGAAAGAAAAAGTAATAAAGTGCATATGATGCATAAAATGCAAGTGATTATGCAGGGTGTTGCTATGTCAAAGCTATGTTATCTGGATCAAGGAGTGTCTTTTGGAAAGATACTGTTGCTCCTTGTTACTTTGAAACAGATAAGGTGAAGAACCTTATTATGCATCAAACAAATATGTAAAATATTATTTGTTATAGACTGCAGTTAGCTACATAATATCTAATGTACATTAGAAAAATCATATACTAATAGTATACAACAATTTCAAGATCTCTGGAAGAGGTTTGTATAAGTGATAGTTATGTTCTAGGTAGTTGAGTGAGCAGTCCGGTGGTGGTGACATCTTCTATTGGTTGCGCTTTGTCTTTCTAGGATGGAGACTCCGGAGGTGCTGCATCTGTTGTTGTCTCACTGGATTAAGAATCTGAACATGGAGTATATCTTTCCTTGCAGGCTAGAGGCTCAGAATGTGGTCGTGTCTGTTGCTGCCTCAACAGTGTGAGACTCAGGACGAATGTTTCTGTTAGCGTCTCACTGGATGTGCAAGAGACTCAGAATGGGGTATCTGCTATTGTCTCACCCTTGCAGGCCAGAGACTCAGAAGGGGTTGTTTCTGTTGCTGCCTTCCCTGTAACAGGACTCAGACTCAGAATAAGGAGTGTCTTTTGGGAAGGTGTCTTTATCCCTTTCTGATGAGGAGATTGCAATTTGGCGCTTCTCCCTTTCCATGCTGTGATTGGCTGTTTCCATCAGAGCGGGGGGACACGGTGTGACCCACCCTTCTTTCCTCCTGTGGAAATTATTTGCATAGTCCAAACACACATTTAAAAAAATGTCACTAAAGTTTTACCAGTGCATTTTTCACTTAGCAAACCACACCCAGAATACCTTTGGCAATGTTACGAACACAATAAGTCCAAACATGACAGAAAAGATTGAACTGTCATGCATGCATTGATTTGTCCATTAACAGCTGAGTTTGTTTAAGATGTTGCACTACACATCGCTGTCACTGAGAATACTTATTTCTCTGAGTAAATATGAGATAGTTGTGTGCTGTAGTTTGTATCAGTTTTAAGGTTTGAAAACCTAGTAATGAATGAATTTGGATGGATCTCTGTGATCTCTCTTTGTTTCATCCACTGCTGCTGTGTCTGGAGATCCTAAATAATTTTTATGGTGGTCACAGGCCAGACCTTAAGAATCCGTCTCAAGGTGGGTGAAGGGCAGAACCTGGATTTTGACCAGTAGGAAATCCTGTCCTTCCGAGGATTTGTACCAAAGGTCTTCTTCTTGCCCTCTAAGAGGTGTCTGGCTGTCCTGGCATCTTTATCTGATGGCGTTGGACAATTTGCTTATGTTAGAACACCAAGATCTAATCAAAATGTAGCAAACCTACCAATGGGCCCCGGAATGTGCTGTCCACAATGTGCTGTCCACACTGAAGATTCACTTATGGTTTCTACCTGTAAAGTTCAACTCAAAAGTATTAGACATTTCTATTGCGGTGCCTCCAGAAATGTACATTTACTCAGTGAAGTACATTTACTCAGTGAAGTATAAATAAATCTCAGAAATTATATCCAGTGTTGGGGGTAACGCATTACAAGTAACGTGAGTTACGTAATCAGATTACTTTTTTCAAGTAACTAGTAAAGTAACGCATTACTTTTTAATTTACAAATGAATATCTGAGTTACTTTTTCAAATAAGTAACGCAAGTTACTTTTTTTTCCCAATTTATTGATTGACAGCTCTCCTGTTCCCATGTTGAGAGAAATCAGAAGATGTTACTGTAGTTCTAAAATAAATATGAATATGCATTAATTAATCTCACTCACAAAAAAAACACAGATTCAGAATTCCTCAAAATGAATTAAAAAAATGCAACTCAGAATATGATGCAAACCTGCAGTAATTAAATGTTAAACAACACAAATATCCCTTATGTATTTAATACCATTATATTAACCAATGTCTTTACTTCTGACCTTCGATGATCCAGTTCAACCATACTAATAAGCAAAAATTACTCTAGACAAACATTTGTGTGTCTTTGTTTATTATTGAAATGTGTTGAAATTTCTTCTTCTGCATTCTACTGTACGGACGTAAATTTACTTTCCCTTCAGCCTGAGGCTTATTCATTTCACGTTTGGTGTGAAAAGGCTTTTATATTTGCCAAAAATAGAACTTTTTATTTTAAAAACAAATAAGCAAGCCCTGTCCAGATTTAAAAAGTAATGCAAAAGTAACGTAACGCATTACTTTCCATAAAAAGTAACTAAGTAACGTAATTATTTACTTTTTTAATGCAGTAACGCAATATTGTAATGCATTACTTTTAAAAGTAACTTTCCCCAACACTGATTATATCTCTGATTAATAACAATTATTTATTAACAAAATCAAAATAAAGCAAATACGATAATCACAATGAGACAAAGTAAAAGAAAACCCATTACCTGTATTTCACAATACAAAATAAAGATTATTCCCAAATGAATTTGCCGTCTTGTACTTTTCTTTACTTCTTTAAACACAATAAACCATTATAAATAAACAAATGATGAGATACATTTTTAAGTTATAATCATACAATTAAACTGAGTCCCAGCCAATCACAGGATTTCATTGTCAGAATAAATTAATCCTGCTGAATGAATCATTTGTTCAGTTCCTTTGAACAAGTAACAAACCAATTAGAATGAAGTGATCTGAATCAGCATTCAGTAAATCACAAAGAATCTACAGTTAAATCAGATGAAAAGAAATGTCCCAAATATTGAAATACTGAAGTATTTTTCACTCGTTGGAGGCCATTACCATAGGTGCACTTTAAGTATCTCAGCTATCTGGCAACAGCAAGTGGATAAATTAATTCCACTGAACGAATCAACCTTTGTTCAGTTCCTTTCAACAAGTCACAAATCAATTAGACTGAAGTGAACTGAATCAGCAATGAAAGAATCACAAAGAATCAACAGTTAAATCAGATAAAAAGAAATATGAGTGTATTTGTCACTCGTTGGGGCCCATTACCATTGGTGGACCTTTAGGATCTCAGCTTTCCGGCAACATTAAGGATTCAGATATTAAACATGTTACTCATTAATTTGTGCAATTTTCATGCTGCAACACTGTAATTTCCCTTCAAGACATCACAGACAGGGTGAAAGAGAGACCAGGAAACTTAAAAGCACATCCAAAAAAAAGCAACATTAGATTCTGTGTCTTCGGCAATTGCTCTGTGTGTGTCAGTCTAAAATAACTGTTGTTTGTCAGTGCCAGTGCACAATCATAACAATATGTGGTGAGCAACAAAAAACAAGCAGCACTTTAGAGTGTGTTCTTCTCTGTCTGTGCTTAACATTACGGGTGGGGATACACACAATCATTGTGTTGTTTGTTTGGGAGCGGAGCACGCATTGTCAGCTCTCGAGGGGGCTGAATGTGTGCATTGTAGCGAACGATAAACTATAATTAAACTATATCAAGTCTGGCTCTTCAGCCCTCATGTTACGAACTATTAATACATTAGGGTGCTGAATGAGCAGGCCTATGGGGCAATGCCTAATGTATACAGCATCGTTACTGAAGGCCCCGACATTACCCAGCAGGCAGCTGTAGTTGATAAAGCCTACATGACGGACCCAGATCTCTGGGGGTAGCTGGATGGGAGCAGCCCCTGCCATGGGCCAGCTCCTCATATTGGTGCAGCAAGAAGTCCTGATGCCAGTGGCAAGCCCCACTGTGGATGAGTGAGTCACACCTCATTATTCAGTGCCTGTTTCTCCTCAGTGCCCTCAGGTGGCTGGTCTGTTAACCCCGCCACCTCTGGTGCTTCGAGGCACAGTGGTCTCCAGCAGCTCCAGCTCTCAGTATCTGCCTTGAAACATTGCAGCTCAGGGAGACTCTCAGCCAGTTTGGTTGGTCACTGCCTTTGGTTGGTCATCTGCTTCAGGGCACCAAACTAAACTAAACTAAACTCCAAACTCACCAGAGGCCAGTTTCCTTAGTAGTGGAAACTTCTGCCAAATGTGTCTCAATGGGTCCTGCAGGTGGTGCGTCCCAAGCAGGCACTGGTAGTGGAATAGGAATTAGCTACTCTTCTGAGTAAGGAGAACACATAACATGTTCCTCCTCTAGAGAGGGGGGCCAGGTCCTACATCCAGTAATCCATTGTTCATGAAAGGATGGAGGGTTGTGTCCAATTCTAGGTGACTGAATTGTTCTGTCAAAACATTCACATTCAAGATGATGATGTTGAAACAGACTGTGACTCAAATCTTATCTGAGGACAGGTTTGTTACTACAACGCAGGCATTTTCTGAGGTTTGCTTTCGAGGGCAAAACATTACAATATTTGGGTTCTTCCTTTCAGCCCAGCACTGTCACCCTACACTATAAGCCCGTTTCCACCACAGGAACTTTCCCCAGGAACGAGGAACTTTGTGCCCGTACTCAGTGTGTTTAAACCGCGGGAACCAGGATCTAAATAAAGTTCCAGGTAAAATATTGCCCCTTAGAAAGTCCCTGGTCCCAAGGTAGTACTTTTTCAAAGGTCCAGAACTTTCAGGGGTGGGACGTGGGCGCTGAACATGCTGATTGGTTGAGTTCACACAGCATTGTATTTCAACCACCATTTATTTGCATGCATATATATTTTTTATATTACTGTTATTGTGTCATGAAATGTAGTTTTAAAAGTATTTCAGGTGAGAATGTAGTTGTTTAAAACTCAAATCTTCTGTTTATTTATAAAGACAGTGCCTATTTGAAAATGTGCTCCGCCATTTTTAGAGACGTTGCGAAGTCCTAACTACCAAGGATGCAAGTCCGAAATTGGTGTACTTGATATTGAGAAATGACCCTGGTCTGGGAGGAGCAGTCGCACACAGTCCTACATCACCAGACTATTTGCCTAATCTTCACAGTAGTATTTCTGGACAAATTGTTCCAGAAAATTTCGGTGGAAAAGCGGCTTATATCACCAAATGCATGGATGCAGCTCTGGCTCCTCTGTGACTCCAGGGCATCCGCACATTGAATGATATTAACAATTGGTTGATATTAGCACAATAAGAGCAGATTTTGGTTAAGCATTGAGAAGTTGTTCTTGCTCACATGAAAGACCTGGGGTTAAGGCTAAATGCCAAGAAGGGTGTTTTTTCTCCTGTACATATAACCACTTTTCTTGGTGTTTTATGGGTTTCAACAACAATGCAGGCATATTTGTCTCCTGCTCATATTACTTGATTCACACAGCCATGAGCAGTGTGAAGATAGGCCAGTCACACATTGTATGCTTATGCTTACAATTGAGGCAACCCTCATGGTCTAAAAAGCGATCATGAGCAGACATCCTGTCTCTGATGGGGCCTAATTCATAGACTCTGGTCTCTCAACTTTTTGAGGTTGTTGACACCATATTCCACTCCAGAGGTAAACTGTACCCTGGAAGTGGGCTGTGTTCACTTAATGGTCCAGAAATCATCCGTTGGTCCCAGTTAACTGCCTGGTTGGTTCAGTTCTGGAGTTCCTGCAGGGACGGTTCTCTGCAGGGTTGACCCCCTCAGGTGTACGTGGTGGATATAGCTGCTTATCATGCCCCTTTCCTCCAAGGTGCTTTGATGCTGAGGCCTGCAACTCGCACTAGGTTCCCGGCATGAGATTTGGCCATGGTCTTGGAAGGGCTTTCTAAGTACCTGAGAAGTTTCTAAAACGAATACAGAGTTTATTTTGTCAATTTAGTCTCTTAAAAGATAGAAGACTTTCAAGCCTTGTCAGTTGCAATAATGGCCAATCCATCCTATTTTGCATATTTACATAAAAAGAAAAAATTAAGTATCGGTTCAGGCACCATTTAGTCACCGGTACCATTTTAAAAGTATAGATTTGGCACCGGTATCGTAAAAATCCCAAACGATACGGAATCCTACTTAGCTGTGCTCACCATGATTTCACACTAGACAGGCATTTGTCAGCATGACGTAGTGGGTATTGCCATTCTCAAAGCATTCTGATGCGACGCGAGTTCCATTGAAGGGAAACGTCTCTAGGTTGTGACGTCTCTCCATTCCATTGGACTGATTTCATACATGCTTCAGGACACAGTCATGCAGAGGCATTCCCAAAGCTTTCAGACGCAGCATCTCATTCCCTCTCAGGGAGGCACAGTTACAGTCGTAACCCAAAGGCTTTTCCCATCAGCAGAGAACTTCCTTACCACAATGACGATGTTGGAGAAGACAGGAGAAGTTGTAAAAGATTGTGTTTGTAAGAGATTGTGGTTCCTGCTGGAGGAGAGCAAACAAGGTATCTATTTGCTGTGGTCCGTTGATCACGTAGCAGCAATGTGCCAAAAACTTAGTAAGAGAAGACAATGAACACATGCAATTAGAATCAGCATGTATTAAATTTCAGCTGGTCTAAGCAATTTTAAACTTGTATGCTTTTGTGAAAGATTGTCTCTTCAGGAACCACTGGTGTAATTGCGTCTTGGTGGGAATATTTACATCTGTTTCAATGATAAAACCTACTGCACACATACTCAGACAACAACGGAATTGAGGATCCAAATGCAGGCTTTATTCGTAAATGTGGTCAGACAGGCAGGGTCCAGTACCAGCAAACAATAATATCCCAGGCAAAGACAAAGAGTAATCGGTAAACAGGCAATGGTCAGGGCAGGCAGCAAAAAAATCATAAAAACCAGATAAACAGTCCAAGATCCAAAATACACAAAGGCAAAACGGGCTGGATCACAGAAACTAGGAATCATTACAGGCTAAACAATCACCAGCAAAGTGTTCGAGTGTGTGTGGATCTTTTGAAGTCCTTCTAATGTGAGACAGCTGTGAACTGATGATGAGATCTAATGAGTGACAGGTGATGCAATAGATGATGAGTCTGGCAAAGGATTATAGGGAATGTAGTCCAGGGTGAATGGCAAAAGTCAGGGATGGAGTGCCCACTGGTGGAGCTCATGGGCACTCCAGTTGGTGATCGTTACAAATATGACCTATATTCAGTTTCTATGTTATTTCATGCATGGCTGGGATTTTTTTGGTTTCATCTTTTGAAATCAGTTTATTTCAGTTTATTTAATATTCCCTGATCTATGAATTTTATTATCCAGAATTTGAATTAGAATATTAGAATTAGTATTAGAATATTCTAAATATCTTGTTTTCAATTAGAACAAATTATTATTTTAATTTAGTTTAGTTTTGTGTTACTACATCAAGTTTAGACACATGGGTCAAAAATGGCCCATCAATGTAATGTATTTTTACATTTTGTTAAAATAATGGTAACAATTTACATTAAAGTTTCCTTTATAAAGGATTTATAAAAGTGTTCATAAATGACTAATAACTCACTTACAAATGCATTATAAATCATTGCTTGTGAACAGTTCTGTAGCATTTTAAAATGTTGGTTTAATGTAGTAAGAAAGTGATGGTAAAAGACATGCAGATGAGCCCAGAATATTAACACAACTTGTTTAAATACACGCAAAGCGTTTTCCTCCCTTTAGAAAATCGTAATGAAGAAAACGCTTACGCATTAAGACAGGCAGTATTTAAAGTTCATATTGTAGGTCATCAGTTGTTTTTTTGTTTTTATTTTCTGCACATTGTATGCTTTATTAGTAAGGTGTGTACAGAATGTGGTCTTTTAATATCACTGTCTCGGTGCATTAAACATTCTTTATTTGAGAGGAAAACATTTAATTTAAATTAAATTAAAACATTGCATTCACATGTTGGGCTTATGTGCATATCGCAAAGTATGCTGTACAATTTTGTCTTTATCACTATCTTGGTACCTTAAGCGACATTAAGTGTTTGCATTAATTTGTGTTAAGCATTGTAATATCATGTTATAACTCATTAATATGGTCATTAATAAATGGTTCACAGATGTTCACTTTACATTAAGGTTCGCTTTCACAGATTATTAACATTTATAACTGATTAATATATGGTTCACAAGTGTTCACTTTACATTAAGGTTCACTTTCAAAGGTTACTAAAGTTTATAGCTCATTAATAAATGGTTCACAGATGTTAACTTTACATTAAGGTGCACTTTCACATGTTATTAACATTTATAGCTCATTAATAAATGATTCAAAAGTGATCACTATACATTAAGGTTCACTTAAAGATGTTATTAACGTTTATAGCTCATTAATAAATTGTTAACAGATTTACATTAAGGTACACTTTCACAGGTTAACATTTATAAATCATTAATACATGGTTCATTACATTAAGGTTCACAGGTAGGTTTTGCGGAGAATCATGGGTAAGGTAAACATTTTTTAAAACATTTTAAGAAAAGTGACACGAGTCATGAGACGTAAATGAGAAAACCATAAATACATCACCCTTCAGTCTTGCTATAATAATAACTTTTTACTGCATCATGAAATAAATCAGGAATCTGGTTTTGAGTGAAATAAGTATTAATAAATGTATTTATTATGCATTTATAACATGAAAGTTAAAAATAGCTCATTATTTGGTAGTTATTGCATAAAATCACCCTTTTTATTCATGCATTTATAACTGCTTATCAATTATTTATAATGCATTTGTAGGGGTGAAAACCCGGTGTCCTGGCCAAATTGCCCCTCTGGCCTTTGTCTATCATGGCCTCCTAATAATCCCCATCCACTTCATTAGCTCTATGACTCTCTCCCCTCTCCACCGGTAGCTGGTGTGTGGTGAGCGCACTGGCGCTGTTGTCCAAGTGGATGCTGCACACTGGTGGTGGTGGTTGAGGAGAGACCCCCCCTCATGATTGTAAAGCGCTTTGGGTGTACAACAATACAAAATAATATATAAATGCATAATTCATTCATTCATTCATTTGTAAATGAGTTATTAGTCATTTATGAACACCTTTGTAAACCCTTTATAAAGGGAATCTTAATGTAAAGTGTTACCAAAATAATCATGTTAGCAGTTATTTATTGCAACACTTTGCCCCAATTTACCACTTTGTCACACATAACATATACATCACTGATAACCGATAACACTAAAATTGAACTGTAGTCTAACTGTAGTAAATTTGTAGTAAATGTGACCAAGTAAAAGAAAAAAAAAATTAACTAAATAAAATCACACGGGTACAGTGCCATCTCAAATTGCCAGCTCAGCGCTTACAAGCCTCTCAAATGACAACTACACATTTGTGCTCCTTGCACACAAACCTGGTGCACTGGAAACACCAGTCGTTGGCAGCTGGGCAGATCCTGCACCTCTTCCTCTTTGATTGGCCCTCCTGTCTGATGTCTGCCGGTGGCTGAATAATCTTTTTTGTTTTTAAGTTTCATACATCAGGTACAATCAGGTCAAAATATTTTATGTGCATATGAATTAAATTAGGAAGAATGGTGGGGTGGAGATGGAGGGGCACATAACCTATCAAGCAATTTTTAATGCACTTTGCATATTGAATTCTGGTCTTCAAAACAAATAAACAAACAAACAGACAAGGTGCTTGATGTTGCTTTCCAGGGTTTTTTTTTTTATTCCATCGCTATCAGTTTGCAATGTTATATCCTATTTGGTAAGTACACACACAGTGCACATTTCTAACAAAGCATGTTTAGTTAACTAGCTGATTAATGTACCAATGTATGGCACCCAGTATGCATTGCTAAGCTAGCTTCTGGGTGGTTGTTAGGGGTTCTTGTTGGCCTTCATCAAGATGCAGATAATAACAGAAATTTTGAAACATTGTTTGCAAAACTGATCCAGTCTCAGTCCTTTGATATTTCAGCATTTCTTTCTAATGTTAGCAAATTAAACTTGATGCAATAAAAGTAGCCTATGTAATATTACAACTAGTAAACTACTGGTCTTCTCTATGTAGTAATGATAGAACTATTCTCATAATCTCAGAGACATTCAGAATCTGTTGATGTGTTTAATATACAGCATCTTGACTTAGGGAAAGGGGAATGCTCATAGCTTCTGTAATAACCACAGGAGGATTAGGCAGATCTTTCAAGTACACAAGTGCCATCTAGATGTCAGATTAAAGATTGTCAATAATTTATCAGATGTGTCACACACAGATATAATTGTGATTAATACCATTTCTAAGCACTAAACATAAAAAGCACTATATATTTTTCTTAGATTTCCATGCCAAACAGCCAAACAGCCAAACAGCTATTCACACACAAATCCAAGGTGACAATATTCAAATGCAGATTCAACAATCTACAACGTAAGTGTAAAAACATTCAGATATGTTCAAGATTTTATGAGATTGTAGTATATACAAGATTGTGGAAAAGTTTTAAATTTAGCTGAGAAATGTATGTGCTTTGACATTTTTTTGTGTGTAATTGGTTTCGTAAATGACAGCTTTATCAAAAAACAAAATCTCAACGCTCATTTTCTACAGTAAGATCTCTAAATACAGCACATGCTGTATGAGGCAGGCCTTAGGATAATATACAAACTAATAAAAAGTATGACGTTATTAAGCATTGTAAATCAAAATATTAACTATATAATTTAATTAATTAATTTAATAATAATTTATAATTTAACTATAACTATAACTATATATATAGTTAAAATATTGTTAATATTCTGTTTTATAATGATTAATTAATAATGTCATACTTGGTGGAGTTCGAGGTCCCCAGAATGACAAAGATGACGTTCTCATTTCCAGAGAGGCCAGTGGCACCACCTGCTCTATAAAAATGTGCCGCATACAATCTTTAAAATGAATGAGTGAGCTGAGTGAAGAGTGACACAAACAGAAAAAGAGAGAGGGATGTGGTTAATTCTTTATAGTTGTTTGCTCCTGTCTTGTAATTATATCTCTGTAGTTTTGATGGCCAGATCAGGTACCTGTAAGCTACAAGGACACTTCAAGCTGAATGGGATGAGCCAGGATGGAGACTTTCTCATTGGTGGTCTCTTTGAAGTTCAGTACCTCAAAGCATTTGCAGAGCTGAGCTTTAGAACAGAGCCAAAACTACCACACTGTGAGCTGTGAGTCAAGACCATACACACTGAAGGAAACCTAATATAACTGTCAATAACTGGAAAATAGAATAGCTTTTTATTATGTTGACATAGGCACTAAAATGTCGATGATAATTTAGTATAAGCAACTGATATCATATTACATGATGGGTTAGGACTGGTATGGGTCAAAATTATCGATTTTTAGGAAGATCATGTTCCATGAAGATATTTTGTAAATTTCCTACTGCAAATATATCAAAACTTATTTTTTGATTAGTAATATATATAGCTAAGAACTTAATTTCAACAACATTAAAAGGCGATTTTCTCAATATTTAGATTTTTTATTTTTTTTGCATTATTATTATTATTATTATTATTATTATTATTGTAGTTAATGATCTAATTTCATTTGTATTGTCTTCTTCAGCTTCTATATGACAGGATTCCAGCAGGCACAAACAATGGTTTTTGCTATCAATGAGATTAATAACAATCCCAACCTGCTGCCTAACATCACGCTTGGTTACCAAATCTACGACAACTGTTTAAGGCTTGGAGTGGCATTCCGTGGTGCTACAGCTCTGGTTAGTGGGACAGAGGAGACCGTCTTTGACCTCAACTGCAAAGGCCCACCACCAGTGATTGGAATCATAGGTGATCCAGGTTCTACTCATTCTATTGCAATTTCCAGTGTCTTGGGGCTGTTTCGACTGCCTATGGTAAGAGACACCGGTAAACCGTATACCTTTTTTTATTATTATTTATTTTAATAACATTATATTTGGATATATATTATGTTGTAATCACATGTTCAGTAATAATAGCTGAACATTGTGTTGAATTATCACAAATGTATTTCTTCAAAGCAATAAATAAATAAATAAAGTTAACACAATGACTTTAGCACTGATGACGTTAGGTTAACCTTTATCGCATCTCTCTGTCTCTGCTCTCCATTCTCCTATTTAGATTAGCTACTACGCCACCTGCTCCTGTTTGAGTGACAGGAAAAAGTATCCCTCTTTCTTCAGAACAATCCCCAGTGATGCCTTCCAGGTGTGGGCTATGATCCAGATTTTGAGGCATTTTGGATGGACGTGGGTTGGTCTGCTCTACAGTGATGATGATTATGGAATCAATGCTGCTCAATCCTTCCACCAGGATGTGCAGCAGTTTGGAGGGTGTGTGGCCTTCTCTGAGATACTGCCCAATGATAACAACCACAAGGAAATACAACGCATAGTTGGAGTCATTCAGGGCTCCACAGCAAATGTGGTGGTTGTATTTTCCACCTCAAGCTATTTGTTGCCCGTAGTTGATGAGATGCTGTTGAAAAATGTCACAGGCAGACAATGGATTGCTAGTGAGGCTTGGGCCACCTCACCTGTGCTTCTTGCTCAACGATTTAAGTCTGTCTTAGGGGGTACACTGGGTATTGCCATCCGACGAGGAGAAATTCAGGGGCTTGGAAACTTTCTGCTATGCATTCGTCCTGACAACAACTCACAAAACAATATGGTGAGAATATTCTGGGAGAACGTGTTTGGGTGCAATTTTGACACTGAAGGCAGAGAGGGGGGGGAAATATGTTCAGGGCAAGAGGACCTGAGCAACACAGACACACCATACACTGATGTATCAGAGCTGAGGGCCTCTTACAATGTCTATAAGGCAGTTTATGCCCTGGCACATGCACTTCATGGCCTGATGAAGTGTGAGGAGGGTAGTGGGCCATTCAGTGGGAACAGCTGTGCTGATAAAATCAACCTGAAACCCTGGCAGGTAAGACACACAGTTACAGTGAAGATTCTCTCCAGGCATATAGAAGAGCTGAATGTGGAAATGCAAAATATGCTGTGCTCTATATTAATTCAAATTTCAGATAAACATATAACAACTGTCCTGTCTACACATTGTACAGCTGGTTCACTACCTACAAAAAGTGAACTTCACCACAGCATTTGGGGATCATGTGTCATTTGATAAGAATGGAGATGCTCTGGCCGTCTATGATGTACTGAGCTGGCAGCCGAGCTCTGATGGGTCAATCGTTGTCCGCACAGTTGGTGTGGTAAATGAAGGGGCAGCAACAGGAAAGGTGCTGACACTCGATGAGGAAGCAATATACTGGAACTTTGAAACAAACAAAGTACTTATCGTTTTATCTTAAATGCCATATTTTGTGCAAATTACTATTTAAATTTTAAAATAAAACAATAATGAAGTGTAAATAAATAATAGTGCCGTGTATTCCCAAGACCATCAGATCATGCAAACACAATAGAGACATATCAGTGCTTGCCTGAATAACAACAGTTGCTGTCTTTTTCAGCCCCCAAGGTCTGTGTGCAGTGAGAGCTGCCCCCCAGGCACCAGGCGAGCCACAAGGAAGGGCCTTCCTGTCTGCTGTTTTGACTGCCTGCCATGTGCAGATGGAGAGATTTCTAATACAACAGGTGAGAAATAGTAAAATATATAATTTTTATGCTCTGAAAATAAAGCAATAAAATGTAACTATAACTATTAACTCACTTCGTTGTGCCTTTTATCTTTTTCTGTTTCTTTCTTAAGCACAGACGCCACAGAGTGCATAGCATGTCCAAATGATTTCTGGTCCAACCCAGTAAAAGATCATTGCATCCCCAAAGAAGTGGAGTTTCTGTCCTATGGGGAACCTCTGGGCATCTCTCTGACCACAGTGGCCCTGCTTGGCACCTGCTTCTGTGCTCTTGTGATAGTCATCTTTGCTCATTACCGCAAAACTCCTGTAGTACGTTCAAACAATTCAGAACTCAGCTTCCTGCTGTTGTTGTCACTCAAACTGTGTTTTCTGTGTGTGCTGCTGTTCATTGGCCAGCCACAGTTGTGGACATGTCAGTTAAGACATGCTGTGTTTGGCATAAGCTTTGTCCTGTGCGTCTCCAGCATTCTGGTCAAGACTATGGTAGTAATAGCCGTGTTCAAGTCATCTCTACCAGAAGGTAAAAGTGCGATGAAATGGTTTGGAGCAGCTCAACAAAGATGCACAGTTCTGGTCCTAACAGCCCTCCAAGTTGTGATATGTGCAATCTGGTTATTAACTGCCTCTCCAACACCTCATAAAAACAGCCAATATATCAGGTCTATTATAGTCTATGAATGTGCTATTGGCTCAGTGGCTGGTTTTTCAATGCTGCTGGGATACATTGGACTTTTGGCAGCAGTAAGCTTCCTGTTAGCCTTCCTGGCAAGAAACCTTCCAGATAATTTTAATGAAGCAAAGTTCATCACTTTTAGCATGTTGATCTTCTGTGCTGTGTGGATTGCATTTGTTCCAGCATATGTGAGCTCACCAGGGAAATATGCAGTGGCTGTAGAGATATTTGCTATCCTGGCTTCAAGTTTTGGATTACTGGTGGCCATATTTGCCCCAAAGTGCTACATCATTATTTTACACCCGGAAAGAAACACTAAAAAAGCCATAATGGGAAGAGCTACACAAAATAAATAGATTTACATGCTGTGAAAACCTCCAACTGATAAGCATATCTGATAGTGTCTTTGTTTCACTTGAATTAACAGAATAAACAATACACATTACAAACAAGCACACGCAAATGTATTGCATTCATTTTTAAAATATATAAATTAATTATTTTGAGATTGATTGTAGATTATTTCATAAATTCACTGATTTCCATTGACATATATACATAAATAGATGACTGAATTATTGAATTAATTAATAGATAAATAATATGAATAATATGAAATAGCCAGGGCCAGCTAAAAGCTTATTCATGAGATGGGAATCCTCTAGTAACTAATATAATAAAATGAGACTAAAACATCTACAGTCATGCATAGATTTTCATTCATATGACAAGACTTCTAAGTTTTTAGTTTTTCTTGGTGCAGACCAAAATAGCAAATGCACCATGAATATATTATATTTAACTTCCAGTGCCCCTTTAAATTTAACTGAATGCTGTATACCTGGCAGTTTGCTTTTGGTTGTCCAGGGTGACATTAACACAAGGTCAGAACATTGCTGATAAAAGCCTAAAAGGTATCATTAATACTGAATGCTGGATTCAGCTGAAACTACTACAGTAGGCCAAAGAAACACTGGCACCATACGCTAACAGTGGCAAATCTGTATTCAAATAGAACAGACTATGAATAGAAATATTACTCTTATCAAGCCAATGTGTACATGATAACAGGCTTTCCAGGAAACCACAACAGAACCAAATGTCAATTACAAAAATATTGAGATAATTACATCATACAATGATGGCAATCCCTCAGAGCCCAACAATGTAACACCCATAATTTTAATAATCTAAAATCTATTGACTCATGTGGTCATCTAATGAAACTGTAAGATTAGAAATAAAGAGTGGTTGCTATGTGATGTTTTCTGTTAAACTATACACTTACTATGAAATGGCTGTGTGCCCCAAATTTGTGTTATAACTACAAAGCTACTAATAATGCTATTCACTGAAATCTAGTTGTTAGCAATTCATTAATATTTCTTAACATTTTAGTGTAATTTCTGAGGAGAATATATATATATATATATATATATATATATATAT
>NW_015506496.1:205385-222856 GCF_001515645.1 Sinocyclocheilus grahami | reverse complement strand
TCTGTGGAGAGTATATATATATATATATATATATATATATATATATATATATATATATATATATATATATATTCTGTAAATAATTAACATTGTTGGGCAAACACAATTCAATTCAATCCAATATCTAGGAATATACTGCCATCTAGAGGGAAATCTAGAAAGGTAGGAATACACCTGTCTAATTGTGTCTGATCTATCTACAATATGATATGTAAAATGGAAAAACGGTGACTAATTTGACCATTATTCAACAGCTGTATGAGCTCATCAGTAATGCAATGACAGCAAAGACTAAAACAAGAGGCATATTTAAGTTGCCATTCATCAAACTATAATTTAAATATAAAAGGTAAACGGTATCTCCTGATTTCCTGGGAGGTCCACTTGGCACCAACTGTTTTTTTTTTAAGCAACACCCACACAGTATTTATTATAAATATCTAGCTGGCCCTCATGTGGGAAGAAGGAGATATATAGAGATGTGGATCACTCTTAAATTCTGCTTATATCTGTCCTTTAACTGTATCTCAGCTTCAGTCCTTAGTTCAGGCATCTGTCAGCTCCAGGGACACTTCAAGTTGAATGGGATGTTCCAGGATGGAGATCTTATAATTGGAGGCCTGTTTGAAGTTCATTTCCTCACAGTTTTCCCAGAGCTGAGCTTCAGAAAAGAGCCAGAACCTCCATACTGTGAGCAGTGAGTCCTATAAAAGATAAAATTACGAAAACTAAAGGAAAAAGCTGTTTGACTGTTTTGTTATTTATAATTTCCTTGCTTCATTTCTTTTTTTCTTTTTCTTTTTAGTTATTATTCACTTAGTTGCTTCATTTAGAGCAGCTTTTTGGCAGACAGCTGCATCAAAATCAGTTTCTATAAATTCAATAAAGAGTATATAATTTACCTAAGGAGGATTTCTTAAAAAAAAAAAAAAACTATTATATCATATATTTTCTTAATTTTTATAGGTTTGATATGGCAAGTTTCCAGCAGGCTCAGACCATGGTCTTTGCAATAGATGAGATCAATAAAAATCCAAACCTGCTTCCTAACATCACTCTTGGTTACTATCTCTATGACAACTGTGTGAAGTTGGGAGTGGCATTCAGAGCTGCCACAGCTCTGGTTAGTGGGACAGAGGAGTCCTTCTCCAACGTAAACTGTGCCGGCCCACCACCAGTGATTGCTGTTGTTGGGGATCCTGGATCTACTCACTCAATTGCAATCTCCAGTGTACTGGGGCTGTTTAGAGTGCCTATGGTAAGTGTGAATATAACATTTTCAAGATTAAAATTAATAATAACAATAAAAACTGTAAAATGTGTACTGCTACAGTTTTGTTATTGTTTGATTTTCAAGTAAAGTGTAACCTTAAATTTTAATAAGTAAAACTTTAAAGACTGCATATAATATTTTTTTCTCAACTGCATGAGTGAGAAATCTCATAATGCACAGAAAAAAATTGCTGCTCATATATGTCTCTTCTATAAGGTTAGTTACTTTGCAACCTGCTCCTGTTTGAGTGACAGGAAAAAGTACCCCTCTTTCTTCAGAACGATCCCTAGTGATGCCTTCCAGGTGCGGGCTATGGTTCAGATCTTAAAGCATTTTGGATGGACTTGGGTTGGTCTGCTCTACAGTGATGACGACTACGGTATCCATGCCTCTCAGTCATTCCACCAAGATGTGCAGCTATTTGGAGGGTGTGTTGACTTTTCTGAAATGCTACCTCGTGATAATAACCGTAGAGATATTCACAATATATTGGCAGTGATTCAGGCCTCTACAGCTAGAGTGGTGGTGGTGTTCTCCACAGAAGCCTACTTGTTACCATTGATGGATGAGGTGGCATTGCAAAATGTAACAGGCAGGCAGTGGATTGCAAGTGAAGCTTGGGCCACCTCACCAGTATTTCACACTCAGCGTCTCCTGCCCTTTCTGGGGGGCACACTGGGTATCGCTATCAGGCGTGGAGAGATCCAGGGACTTCGTGAATTCCTGTATTACCTCCGTCCTGACAGCAATCCAAGAAACAATATGGTAAGAATCTTCTGGGAGAAAATGTTTGGGTGCAATTTTGAGACCGGAGGCAGAAAGATAGGGGTAGAGGGGGAAAGAAAGGTGTGTACAGGGCAAGAAGATCTGAGGAGCACAAACACACCATACACTGATGTATCAGAGCTGAGGGCCTCTTATAATGCGTATAAAGCAGTTTTTGCCCTGGCACATGCGCTTCATGAGCTGATGCAGTGTGAGGAGGGGAGAGGACCATTCATTGGGAACAGCTGTGCTGATATAATCAACCTTCAGCCCTGGCAGGTACAGAAAAAAAATCTACATGTTTATTCACAATATAGAAATACATATTACACATGTCCTGTCTGTAACCTGTACAGGTAGTTCATTACCTACAAAAAGTGAACTTCACCACAAGTTTTGGGGATCATGTGTCATTTGATGATAATGGAGATGCTCTGGCCATCTATGATGTGATGAACTGGCAGCCAAATCCAGATGGTGCGATAAGGGTCAGCACAGTTGGTGTGGTGAATGAAGGGGCTACAGAAGGGAGGGTGCTCACACTGGATGAGGATGCAATGTTCTGGAACTTTGAAAACAAAAAAGTAAATAATATTTTAATTTTATCCTTTCAAAACTACAGGTATATTGTAGCATATATTCCTTGATTTGGCTATCATGAAGTCTTGTGTGCACTGAATCAAAACACACACACACACACACGCACCTACACACTGGTTTCCATGGGGACATTATATAGACATAATTATTTGTATATTATACAGCTGCACTTTTTATCCCCTGAACATAACCCTACCCGTAAACATACCCCTCACAAAAACTTATAAGCTGTTTTCCTCATGGGAACCAAAAATAATAATAATAACATGTCACCACAATGTCAAAAATCACTGGTATTACAATCCTTGTGGGGAAACACATACTACTAATAAGAATGACAACAGATGTTGTACCCCTTAGCCCCCACATTCTGTGTGCAGTGAGAGCTGCCCCCCTGGCACCAGAAGAGCCAGGAAAAAAGGCCTTCCCATCTGCTGTTTTGACTGCCTGCCATGTGGAGATGGAGAGATTTCTAATACAACAGGTAGAAATCTATTTCAAAATTTTAATACAACTTGAAAGATAATTTTCTCTTAAACTTTGTTTTATCACAGATTCTATTGAGTGCACACCATGTCCAGATGAGTTCTGGTCCAATCCAAATAAAGATCAGTGTGTCCTGAAAGAAGTAGAATTTCTATCCTATGAGGAACCTCTGGGCATCTCTCTGACCACTGCTTCCCTACTCGGCTCATGCTTCTGTGCTCTTGTAATGGTCATCTTCTGTCATCATCGTAACACTCCTGTAGTACGCGCCAACAATTCAGAGCTTAGCTTCCTGCTGCTGTTGTCACTCAAACTGTGTTTTCTGTGTGTGCTGCTGTTCATTGGCCGGCCGCAGTTATGGACTTGTCAGTTAAGACATGCTGCATTTGGCATAAGCTTTGTCCTGTGCGTCTCCAGCATCCTGGTCAAGACTATGGTGGTAATAGCCGTGTTTAAGTCATCCCGGCCTGAAGGTAAAAATGCAATGAAATGGTTTGGAGCAGCTCAACAAAGAGGCACAGTCATGGCACTAACTGCCCTCCAGGTTGTGATTTGCACAGTCTGGTTAACTACTGCATCCCCAACACCCTATAAAAACAGTCAGTATATTAACTCTAAAATAGTATATGAATGTGCTGTTGGTTCAGTGGCTGGATTTTCTATGCTTCTGGGATACATTGGCCTCCTGGCAGCAGTAAGCTTCCTGTTAGCCTTCCTGGCAAGAAACCTTCCAGATCATTTTAATGAAGCTAAGTTCATCACTTTTAGCATGTTAATCTTCTGTGCTGTGTGGATTGCATTTGTTCCAGCATATGTGAGCTCACCAGGGAAATATGCAGTGGCTGTGGAGACTTTTGCCATTTTAGCTTCTAGTTTTGGATTGCTGGTGGCCATTTTTGCCCCAAAGTGCTACATCATTCTTTTACATCCAGAGAGAAACACTAAAAAAGCCATCATGGGAAGAGCCACTCAAAATAAATAGCTTGACAACATAACATTTTCACAAAGAAAAATAAATAAATCTGTGAACTCTGATAACTATATTTTAGTCTTCAATCTGTTTCTTCTGCTTGTATAAATATTTACAAGCCTATTTATTGCCTATTTTGTATATATGATTATTTAACGATATATGTCTGATTATTTAGCATTATGTATTTGTCAGCAATAAATAAGAAGTTTGCTTCTGGCAATTACCTCAAGTTGTACTTACTGCAGAGTGAAATTACTTCTTAAAAAAAGGAATCTGTACTCTGCATTTAACCCATTCAAGTGCACACACAGACACACAGCAGTGAGTAGTGAACAAACAAACACGCACGCACGCACGCACACGCACACGCACACACACACACACACACACACACACACACACACACACACATACACACCCGGAGCAGTGGGCAACCAATTATGCAGCGCCTAGGGAGCCGTTGGGGGTTCAGTGCCTTGCTCAAGGGTCTCACCTCAGTCATGGTATTGAGGGTGGATAGAGCGCTGGTAATTCACTCCCCCCACCGACAATCCCTTCAGGATTGCAGGGATTACAGCAATTCCCTGAGACACAAACCCGTGACCTTTGTGTTACAAGTTCAACTCTCTAATCATTAGTCCACAACTGCCCCAACTCTTCCAGCTCCGCGAATTCCCCCACCTCTTCCAGCACGACTTCCAGCTCCACCTCTGTGGATATAATGGGGTGGAGGGATAGAGTTGTGGGTAGGGTTAGGTTGTGGTTGGATATTCTATTAGGCACAAATTACATTCAGCTACATGTAATGCACACATTTGTATCCACCCATTTGCTCTGCCGTGGTGGTCTTGTTTTTCTTTGGCCAGATTTAGAACCAAAACTTTTTGCGATCCGATTGTTCAAACCATTTTTGTAAATACTCCAAAAAGCATGTGACCACATTTGTTGTGTAAACACTAATGCTTCCTAGACAGCATCAAATAATCTACCCACCTATCACTGCCAAAACAGGCCTTTAGCAGTGAAATAGTTTCGTAAAGATTTTTTTTTCATTATCCACAACTACTAGAACTCATTAGAATGGGGAAGAAATGTTTTAGACCAGAATTTTCCAATCTCAGTCCTCGTGCAACGGATTTCTCCTGCTCAGGGAGTAGGGAGCAATGGACACTGTTGTAGCATCTGGACCAATCAAACACACAATATATATTTTGTTAGCTATATTTAACAAATACTCTGTAACACCCCTCAGTTAACAAGCCATATGAGGACCTATGGACCCTTCCCCCGAAATGCGTAATACCTCAGGAGGGCAGAACAGGCCTCTGGTTCCATGACAACCAATGCTGATATCACTGGGTTTATTGCCTAAAGGAATGCGAAGCAGGGAAAATCACTGCATGTTCCATAGCAAGAGGCACAATACACAGTAGAAATTTACTTTTCTGTTATTTCCCTTAACCAGGAAATTAACATTCTTAGAATTGACAGACAGTTGACCCTGAGAGGTCAAGTAAATTTCTACAGCGGATCTAAATATTTATAATTAATTATAACTAGTTATGAGTAATTATTCATATTTCCCAATGAGCTGATTCGCTACACTGTGTAGGGATCATATCAATCGGAACACAGTTCATAGATGTAGCTCTCTTCTAACGAGCTGGTTATCTGAATCAGGTGTGTTACTTTTTCAATTATAAAATAATAGACTGAATCTTAGACATCATATAAGTGATTTATTTGAGCACTAGAAAATACAATAATAATAATTTTTGAGTAATAAAAAGAAAAAAAGAATTAGCTTTGTATGTCAAGTACATACTCTGATTACCAGTCATACAGCATCCACACTGATTGCTGGTCATACAGTCAGAAATCACATGCTGATGACCGGTCATACAGATGGTAATCATACAGATGGCCGGCCGTACAGTCAATAGTCACACTCTTATGGCTGTTCATATAGACATCATTCACACTGATAGCTGGTCATACAGTCAGTAATCACACGGTGATGTGCGGTCATACAGTTGGTAATCATGCAGATACAGCCACATTCCCCACAAAAAACACACACACACATATATGAAAAATGTTGAATAGGGGAAAAAATTGTTATTTGTGCAAAAAGTTACGCCCCCAAAAGATGACAGGTGCATCACAGCGTGCATCACAAGCCGTCACAAGAGAGCACCAGAATTCAAATAAACAAGATTCCATGTATATTTGACTTTTTTTAGTGGATGGTCTCATTCTGTTTGTGACACTGTGTGCTACAGAATCATGTCACCAAGACGCAGTTTTTTGAGCGTAAGTTATTCTATAATGGATACAAACAATAACTCTCCCCCAAAAAATGAGATGTAAACAAAGGAATAACCATCCATATAACATTATTTTTTCGTTGGACTAAAGGTGCTCTATGGGATGTTGTTCAGTGGATCCTTGCCTTTCTAACTAAACCAGGATTTACAGCAGTGGATGCGTTTATGACTCATTATTACGATGAATCTGGTACGTACTGCATTTTTATTAAACATGTTTTGATGTGCACTGCTTACACAAATGTAGCAAATACATTCCTTATAAGCTTTCCATTGAAAAACAGCGATCTATCGTCGATGCTAGAGGCTTAGGGGGGTATGAGGACTGGAATTGGGAACCACTGTTTTAGACCACACAAGAAAAAAAAACACTGTTGGTTACAGGCATCACTTTGAGTTAGTAAAGTAGACTCCAGTGACATGTCCACAGAGACAGATCTACAGGGCGTTTCGAGAGTCAAACATGTTAAAAACACCAGAATCTGTCGATGCTTATACCCCAAAAGAGGCAGTTAGGGACATGACTGTGCCTCATGGGCAGTACGCCAAAGTATAGCACTTAAGTGTCCCAAGTTAAAGTCCTAGCTCGTGAACCTTTCCCAATCAACCCCACCACCTCTCTCTCTCTCTCTCTCTCTCTCTCTCTGCTACTTTACTTCCTGTAAAGAATCTACACTTTCTTATAAAAAAATGGCAAAAATAAGCTAGTTTTTATTTTAGTTTTATTTTAATAGCATTTACATGTATAACTTAATAAATAATGAACATAATTAAATGTGTTGTTAATTGTTTTGAGGGCATTTTTGTTTACTGTTGTACAATAAATACATTTCTAACTGTTAAATCTGGGACCTGAAGCAATACAGTATCAAGGCATCCTACTGGTAGAATGTGATAGAGTGGAAATATAAAACAAAGTGTGAAAGTGTAAGCAATAAAGGTGTATGGGTGTCATCTAGAGGACATTTTGAGAAAGACATTGAAAAGATGTGGTCTCAATAAGTCAATCCTTTAGAGAATCTCTGTGAGAAAGTACAACAACGTCTTTATAAGCTCTTTTATTTCTGTTGAGGAAGAATTCATTTTACCTTAGTTCATGAGTTCATTTTATGTCACCCTATAGCAAATATTATGCTATTATTAGACAACATTATATGACATCAGTGTGTAGTGCTGATAAGCAAGCAGACACCAACCAAGTGAACATAAAGTACATGGACCAAACACAGAAAAGTGCATGTGTGTCAAACGCACTCACCTTAAATATCCTCAACCACAACTAGCTGAGATTTAACAGATTGGTTGGTTTGAATTTTCATTACCAAATCAAGTTGCAACTTTCAAGCAGAACTGTCCAATTTATGTGCTACTACCATCACCAGATGGATTCACAGAAATAAGTGTTCACACTTTTCTGGGAAATCAACCTAAGATCATTTACATACTATATGTGACTATACATATTAAGATAGTAAGTCAAATATTATAACATTAAAGAAAACACATTTGACCTGAAACCTACCTACAAATAATTTAAAACAAATTACGTTAATTCAAGAAAAGGATAATTGAGGGAATAAAATATAGACACCCTTATTTCCAGGCATGGGCACTTGGCACCGCCTGCTCTCTAAAAGTAACACCCCCACGAACTTCATCATAAATTAGAGAGAAGAACAAGTGAGTGGGTCAGAACATAAGAGAGATGTGGACCGCTCTAATCATCTGCCTGTATCTTTCCTTTAAGTTTAATTCTGCAGCTTCAATCCTCCGATCAGGTACCTGTCAGCTTCAGGGGCGCTTCAGGTTGAATGGAATGTACCAGGCTGGAGATGTCATACTAGGTGGCCTGTTTGAGGTTCACTTCCTCACAGTGTTTCCAGAGCTAAGCTTCAGAACAGAGCCGAAGCCACCGTACTGTGAGCAGTGAGTCTGGAGTGGATAAGTATAGCTATACAAGGATATACCCAAGCTATACAGTGTTTGTTTATGTGAATTTGCTCAAATGGTGTTTCACTTATTTTTTGTATTACCTTTTTAGAACTGTTAAATATCAACATTTATCCTACTTTTTCGTAGATTTGATATGGCAAGTTTCCAGCAGGCACAAACTATGGTTTTTGCTATAGATGAGATCAATAAGAATCCACACCTGCTGCCTAACATCACTCTTGGTTACCAACTTTATGACAACTGTGTGATGCTAGGAATGGCATTCCGGGCTGCCTTATCCCTGGTTAGTGGAACAGAGGTGTCCTTCTCTAACCTCAACTGCACTGGCCCTCCTCCGGTGATTGGGATTGTTGGGGATTCAAATTCCACTCCTTCTATTGCGATTTCCAGTGTTCTGGGGTTATTTCGTGTACCTATAGTAAGATGAAATTAAATTACTAATAGATTGTATTTACATTTTATGTACTTTTCTGTACTGTTTCTGTATACTCATTTTCATTAGGTGCAATCTTTTTATTGCTTAAAATTATGTTTTTATGTAAATAATAGTCCTGCAGCTCTGTCTCTCCTCTTGCTTTTGCCTTATTAGGTTAGCTACTTTGCCACCTGTTCCTGTTTGAGTAACAGAAAAAAATACCCCTCTTTCTTCAGAACAATCCCCAGTGATGCTTTCCAAGTGAGGGCAATGATCAAGATTTTAAAACATTTTGGATGGACCTGGGTTGGTCTTGTCTACAGTGATGATGACTATGGCAACCACGCTGCTCAATCCTTCCTCCAAGATGTGCAGGTGTTTGGAGGGTGTATTGCTTTTTCTGAAATCTTGCCTCTAGATAACAACCGCAAATATATTCAGCATACAGTGGGAGTGATACAAGCCTCTACAGCGAGAGTAGTTGTGGTGTTCTCCACGTCAACATATCTGTTGCCTTTGATGGATGAAGTGGTATTGCAGAATGTAACAGACAGACAATGGATTGCAAGTGAAGCCTGGGCTACTTCACCTGTATTTCACACTCAGCGTCTTTTGCCCTTCCTAGGGGGCACATTGGGCATTGCCATTAGGCGTGGAGAGATCCAAGGACTTCACGAATTTCTTCTACATCTCCGTCCTAATAATGATCAAAGAAACAATATGGTGAGAATCTTCTGGGAGAACATGTTTAAGTGCAGATTTAACCTTGGAGGAAGAGAAGAAAAAATGTGTTCAGGGCAAGAGGATCTGAGCAACACAGATACAGCATACACTGATGTTTCAGAGCTGAGGGCCTCATATAATGTGTATAAAACAGTTTATTCCCTGGCACATGCGCTTCATGACCTGATGCAGTGTGAGGAGGGGAGAGGACCATTCAGTGGGAACAGCTGTGCAGATATAACCAACTTACAGCCCTGGCAAGTAAGGAACAAATATATAGTGCAGATTTAAATCACATAAAAGAAAGAATTATACACAAAATTAAAATAAGTAGCACAACATATAACACCTATCCTATCTACAAACTGTACAGCTGGTTCACTACCTACAGAACGTGAACTTCACCACAGGCTTTGGGGATCTTGTGTCATTTGATGAGAATGGAGATGCTCTGGCAATCTATGATGTGATGAACTGGCAGCCAAGCTCTGATGGGTCCATCGTTGTCCGCACAGTTGGTGTGGTAGATGAAGGGGCGGCAACAGGAAAGGTGCTCACACTGGATGAGGAAGCATTATACTGGAACTTTGCGACAAAAAAAGTAATTAACATTACATGTTAATCATCTTTTTTGCAGATACATAGTATAAATACTAGTCAAAGCTATGATAAGAAAAATGAGAATAAATTAATGGGAAGACCAAGCTTGTTATCATGTAAAACAGATGACAGATACATGACAGATGATGTATCTTTCAGCCCCCACAGTCTGTGTGCAGTGAGAGCTGCTCCCCAGGAACCAGACGTGCTAGGAGGAAGGGCCTTCCTGTCTGCTGTTTTGACTGCTTGCCATGTGCAGATGGAGAAATTTCTAATACAACCGGTGATGACATTATTAACAGTAAAATAATAATAATAATAATAATTTCCTATTCTAACATTCAAATATCATTAGAATTTTTTCCTCTCTCATGAGCTCTCTCTTCATTTTTTTACTCCTTAAATTTATGTCTCTCTTACAGATGCTAATGAGTGTACAATATGTCCAGATGATTTCTGGTCCAATCCAGATAAAGACAGGTGTGTTCCTAAAGAAGAAGAGTTTTTATCATATGAGGATCCTCTGGGAATCTCCCTGACCACTGCTTCCCTGCTTGGCACCTGCTTCTGTGCTCTTGTGATGATCATATTTGCTCTTCACCGTAACACTCCCATAGTACGTGCCAACAATTCAGAGCTCAGCTTCCTGTTGCTGTTATCGCTCAAACTGTGTTTTTTGTGTGTGCTGTTGTTCATTGGCCGGCCACAATTGTGGACGTGTCAGTTAAGACATGCTGTGTTTGGCATAAGCTTTGTCTTGTGCATCTCCAGCATCCTGGTCAAGACTATGGTGGTAATAGCCGTATTCAAGTCATCTCGGCCAGAGGGTAGAGGTGCGATGAAATGGTTTGGGACAGCACAGCAAAGAAGCACAGTTATGGTGCTAACAGCCCTCCAGGTGGCAATATGCATTGTCTGGCTATCAAATGCTTCTCCAACACCACATAAAAATAGCCAGTATGTCAGCTCCAAAATAGTATATGAATGTGCCATTAGCTCAGTGGCTGGGTTTGCAGTGCTTCTGGGCTACATTGGCTTCCTAGCAGCAGTAAGTTTCCTGTTAGCTTTCCTGGCAAGGAACCTTCCAGATCATTTTAACGAAGCGAAGTTCATCACCTTTAGCATGCTGATCTTCTGTGCTGTGTGGATAGCATTTGTTCCAGCATATGTGAGCTCACCAGGGAAATATGCAGTGGCCGTGGAGATATTTGCCATCCTAGCTTCTAGTTTTGGATTACTGGTTGCTATATTTGCCCCAAAGTGCTACATCATCCTTTTACATCCAGAGAAAAACACAAAAAAAAACATAATGGGAAGAGAAACAAAAAAGAAGTAGTTCTACATCACTGTGATATAAAATTGCGAATTCTAATTTGACTGTCTCTTATCCTTTTGAGTTTCATTTTCATAAACAAATAAGCAAAACCTTTTGCAATGTCTACTGTTTTGTAGTAGATCTATAATTATTAACATATAAGTTATCAATTTGTCAAAATAAAGGTTCTGTGTCAAAAGTGTAGCTGTAACGCTGGTGAACTCAGAGATGAGTGAGAGTAGTTACCATGTATAGTGAGATTGTTAACACAATAAAAATACAACAGACTAGGAAAATAACAGAAAACATGACTGAGGACATCAATGATACAACCATTCATGGACAAGACTTGACAAAGAACACATGAAACCCTGGGGTTTAAATATACAAAAGGTAATTGGCAAAGAAACCACACCTGGGAACAATCAGAGAACTGATCAGCAAGAAAACTATAAATTGACTACGAAATGGGGCACCAGATAGGAAGACATGTAATGTGCCACAGCAGTGATGTATGAAGCACTGCTTATACAGAAGACACTTTTAAACCAAGCAGCTGTCTCAAGCACTCAGTCTTTAAGCAATAAAGTATTAAAGCAATAAAGGTAAATGGAATGCAAAACATAAACCCACAAGGGGTAATCAATGTACAGGGAAAAGGCAAAAATCGGATTGCTTGAAATATTTTGGCAGAGCTAAATCTAGAAATAAAATGCATTTTCTGAGGAATGTGGGGTGATCAAAGGTATGGAAGGAAGAGCTGAAAACTTGCCACTTCCATTAGCACTTAACTGTTGAAAAAAAAATTAATAATAATCTTTCTCTATGCTTTCACTATTCCTTAATCCCTCTGTTTCAGTTTGTACTATTCTAATGTCTGAAATGTTGTCTCGTGTTTATTGCCACTTTATGATAAATATCTTGTTGTATTTCTTATTTGTAAGTCGCTTTTGATAAAACAAAAGCTAAATTAATAATAAAAAAAAAAAAGTAATGAAGTTGTGGAGAGCGGGGCACAACATAACACTTTTTGACTTTCTCAGTTTGTGTAAATCCACTTGGGGTTCAGAGTATAATATTTTATCCACAGTAATTTCACACTTGTCTAGTACAAATATGTCACGTTGTTTCATAATTACAGTGTATACGTTTTTCTTTATTTACCCTCAGAAAATGGAAGTGAAATGTGACAACATGGCCCATGGGTGGGGTACATTGTAACATCTGAGGGGCACGTTGTAACATGACCATATGTATGCATGTATTTTATATAGGTGCAAAACAGGAAATAATTATATAAAAATCTGAATATGTAAATGTAAATTGTTAATATATAGAAGTAAATCGGAATATATAGTTATGACTCTGAATATATAAATGTAAATTGTAAATATATAGAAGTAAATATGAATATGTAGTTATAAGTCTGAATATATAGAAGCAAATCTGAATATATAGTTATAAGTCTGAATATATAAAAGCAAATCTGAATATGTAGTTATAAGTCTGAAAATATAGAAGTAAATCTGAATATATAGTTATTGTCACGTTTATGTTCTGTGTTTCTGTTCTCCCTGCCTTGACCTAGATTTCCTGTGTTGCTTGATTAGTTAATTAGTTTCCACCTGTGTTCGTTAATCATCCTATTAGTTCATCGTTTTATTTAGTATTTATAGCCCTGCCTTTCCTCAGTTTCTTTGTTCTGTCTCCGTCATGTAAAGAGGTTGTTTTCCCCTACGTTTTGATGAAGATTAATTAAAGACTCTGTTCGTTTGACAATCGGCCTCCTTTGTACTCCTTCGAGCTACTTTCTCCTGGCAACCTGTGACCGTTATAAGTCTGAATATATAAATGTAAATTGTGAATATGTACAATTCACATTTACAATTAACAAAAAAAATTGTAAAGTGGGGGAAGTCGTGGCCTAATGGCTAGAGAGTCAGACTCGTAACCCAAAGGTTGAGAGTTCAAGTCTCAGGTCCGGCAGGAATTGTTGGTGGGGGGAGTGAATGTACAGCGCCCTCTTCCACTTTCAATACCACGACTGAGGTGCCCTTGAGCAAGTCTATCTCATGCTGCTGCAATTGTCTCTAATTCACTCCAATCACTATTTGTAAACATATGATGTTGTTGGCAATTTCCCTAGCCCTCTCTGTAGCCATGTTGTGTAGAAAAGATGGGTATTAGCATTGTCACTGACTGTGAGAACCTTTTTGCACCACTGCATTTTTAAAGTATATGGAAAATACTCCTTTTGGTTTAGATTAGTGAGATGCACTTACAATAATTAATACATTAAAATATTTAATTTGATAACTATATACAGTATGTGCAGGTATAATAAAATTCTATTGATATGCCTTATAATAAAGATATAGTTATATTGAGATGTAGACTAAATTTATACAGTATATTCAGGATTTATGCATATTTTCAGATTTCATTATCTGCATTTATATCAATGATTTACATTTATATATTCTGACTTATAACTATATATTCAGATTCACTTCTATATGTAACCCTTTCCTTAACCCTAGGGGTTAATTTAATTATTTCGCTAATATGAATCCTGGATTCCCGGCAGTTGGATGGTGAATTAGGCCAGTAGTTTCTTTTTTTATTTTTTATTTACAAACAATCAATTGTAAAATGAATTTTCCTCCTGTACCAATTTTACTCAATCTATTTACTAAAGATCATTTAAACAATTCTTATTTGCAATTCCCAAGAATTCAGTAACTTTGTAAATGAATTAACTTGCCAGACTCAATGAAATACCAAAGTGCAAATGTTAAAGAAAAAAAGAATAACAAAGATTTATTTGTACATTAATGTAATAACTCCCTTTTTAAAAGAAAAACAGTAAATAAAGAAACCAGTAACAACCCTTTTTCTTTTAAAGAAAGCGGATAAACAATTATCCCTTACGATATGCAAGTTGCTTCTTTTCTTTTAAATAAAAAATATAAACCTCTTTTGTAGTCTCAGAACGGTTCTTGTTCTTTCACATGTATTACACTCTCTTAGCCTTGGCTTTGTTCTTTTTTTAGAATACTATAACTCAATCAAGATATGTATAACGTCAATTTAGAACCCTATTCTAGTAAAACACCCCGTTTCCTCCAGAACAACAAAATACAATAGGCTAATGAAAAACTATATCTAAATATATCTTTCAAGATCAGTTAAACAGTTGAGAAAACTTGCAGTGCACATCATACACTGTCTTTCAGTACTGTATGCACATTAGTTACATAACTTACGATCAGTTCAACTATATGTTAAGTCAGTCAAACAGTTAAAATGTACGCTCGATCGTTATCGTTGGGGCCCAGTTCGTTGGTGCACATTAATCAGATGATGAATTCAAAGTAATCCCGCATGAAACTGATTTCACTTACGTTCATCCGATGGCAATGAAACAATATTACGTTCCTCATGGCACGAACACTCAGTGTCCCCTCACGAGCTGTCTTGAACATGAGATGAATCCAGTCGATCCACTTCCAATGATGAAACACACGATCAGTCCGGTTTCACACACAATTCCGAAGTCCACCACAAAATGTCTGATAGCTTCATAAACACCGTTTTTGTTCATAAAGGCAATTGTCTCTATTGCCGCTAAGCCATCATCACACACGGTTTAACTAAGTGATGACTCACAGGATCACGGAAAACAAAACAAAAGAATAAGATGCACTTTAAATAAGAACAGAAAATAAAACAAGTGTCGTCACTCTACACTTTGGGCCTTATATTACAACGAATACAGTAGTCTCCAAAAGGATGACGCACTTTTTTCATAGAGACAGCAGATCTTGCTGGCAGCACTCTCTCGCCATGTGCGATACCTCTCTTTCCTCATTACGTGACTCACGTTATGACACAACGTCAAACTCAACAGTCACTGGCTTACAATAGTACACCTGTATTGAACACACTTTCTCATTGGATATAAGCAAAACATAATTGTTGCATCATATTTCGAAATAAAGAAAAATAAAATACATTTGAATACTTTGTATTATTTCTGACACAAAGCATATGAAACACAAGGTATATTTTAGGAGTCCCTACACACTCCCCCCACCAAAAATCCAGTATGTCCCAATGCTGGTTACAAAAATTACCATGCACCAATTAAATGGTAACCATCTGTTTATAGGGCACAAGTACAGGTCGGTTGTTACATATTTCACACAAGGCATTAGGATTACACCACCAAGCATGTGAACTGTTATAACCCCCAGAAACATTCAGTATTTCGGTAGCAGCTACATTAAAGCCACAGAGTTGAGATGATACAGTCTGTATGTATGGCACACCCAGCTTATCATAGGTAAATCTGGTATTAGGCCTCTTCTCCCTACTTGATCTACGTATTTCAGGAAGTACAACCTCTGGCTGAGTTTCCTTATCAGTAGGAGCAGTAGTCTGTAAGGTAATCTCATGAGCATCAGTCATTACATCAACTACTTCAGTATCACCATCTTCAGCTACTAGCTGAACATCAGAAATTTCACTCTGACATGGAATTACTGGTATTTCTGAAACAGTGTGAGCATCACCAGACTCTGAACATTCTACATCTCATACAGGGTTTTCACTTATTGTGTAATTTTATTGAAGTATTATGTAAAAATGAAAGTAATCACTATATAAATTAATATGCTGAATTATGTTAACTCTGGATGTAGTGATGGGGAATGATGAACGTATAATGGTATTTTCATTAGACAGTGAACCTTTCATTAGACAGTAAACATGAACTTGAAATAATCTAATATTATCAGGAGCAGGTGGATGGATTTGACGCACACCTCCTCATGTGACCACTACCAACCAATTAAATAAAAGCCTTTTTAAAAAATGGCTGATCGGACCACATTCCACCATTAAAAAACAAGGCCAAAAGGGTTGGAAACAATTGTGGCAAATCAGGTATCTATAACCAATAAAAAATAACCGGAACAAAGAAAAAACAGAAAATGACCAAATTTGGCGAGAACAAAGGGTATATAATATGAGCTGACAAACAAAGACTTTGGAATGATTTGGAATGATGTGACTGTCTTCCCGGCTTTGTTTCTTTGTTAAATAAAGTCTTATTTTGACATCTGGAACTCTGCTTCTCCACTTCATTGGCCGCACCCAAGAAAAATTCACAACAGATTGGCGTCACGAACAGGATTGGCTTGAGGTCCAACGTCTGCGAGGACCGAACTCTGCTTCTCCACTTCATTGGCCGCACCCAAGAAAAATTCACAACAGATTGGCGTCACGAACAGGATTGGCTTGAGGTCCAACGTCTGCGAGGACCATCGTGGGTGGGGTACCTGGACTGCCATACAAACAGATCTCTAAAAAGGGGAAAGCTTTTGTATATAAGTTGTGTATATAAGAAGAAGCACCGTGCTGTGCCATTCGTGAAGGGGCACAATACTGGGTCAGAGACCTCCCAAAATAAGTAAGCCCAGGAGTCAAGAGAGCCGCTCAGAAAAGAGGGAGCGTGGCTTTTGAGGGGTACTTATGAGGGAGGACTTCCCAAAATAAGCAAGCCCAGGAATCAAGGAGCCGCTCAGAGAAAGTGGAGCGTGGCCTTGAGGGGTGCTTATGAGGGAGGGGTTGCTTTGATCAGAGTATTAAGTTTTTTTGTACACAGTGTCAAGGGACACAGAGCTTTTGTATATAAGAAGTGTATATAAGAAGTGCACAGTGTCATTCGAGAAGGGACACTAAAAACCTATTCAGGGACTTCCCAAAATAAGTAAGTCCAGGAATCAAAGAGCCGTCCAGAGAAAGTGGGACGTGGCTTTGAGGGGTGCTTATGAGGGAAGGGCGGCTGATTTAGGTGTCTGCAGACTAAATAGAGTTAGACTGTTAGTCTTTGTTTGTCCATTATATGTTGTAAAAATATTTGTATGTGCGTCAAAGCGTTGGAAACATTGAAGCATTGAATGTTTTGGCTGAATGATTAACTGTGTTGGCTGCTTTGCGCTGTGTGGAAAGCTGAATGTGTGTGTGACATATATGTT
>NW_015506496.1:168155-205080 GCF_001515645.1 Sinocyclocheilus grahami | reverse complement strand
CAGTTTTGATGCAAATTATGAACACCAAAGTGAATGGAGAAGTGTGAAAGAATATCAAGAATTTTTGAAGACTTTGAGAAATACAAGAGGCATATGTAATCATTTTTGGTTGGAATCAGAATTTGTTGACAGGAAAGGGCAGGTACAAAGATTGACAGATTACAAGAAGAACAGTCTTCTTAGAAAATTGATTAGCATTATAAATTTAAGGGACATAACAGAGGAATGGCCAACAATACCTTGGGAAAATATTGTTTATAATAACATAACAGTTCGACAATTGACAAATCAACTAGTGGACCTTTGTGCTCCAACATTTTCCCCAACAGAAGTTGCCTCTAATGTAATTGAAATCCCAGTATTGATTTAATATCAGCCATGATGCAACCCAAACAATTGGCCATCATCAAATGTCAAGCACATAAAAAAGGCAATGATTTTGTAATTAAGGGCAATAATGCGGCAGATCAATATGCTAAGCAAACTTCTGGCTGTACAATAGCAATAATGGCTCCCTCTGTTTTGATTCAACCTCAGTTGGCTGATGTTGCACGAATGCAACAACAAGCTACTCCAAATGGGCAGAATATACCGCAAAGGGAGCAGGAATGTCTAGATGTGTACTTTGTTCCCCATCTCCCCTTAAGAAATTTGAAGTGGTACCAAACCAATATGATTATTTACATTGTGGTAGATTTTACTCCTGATACTGTGAAAATATCACGGGAAGAATGTATTCCTATTGCCCTCAGGTATATTTGAGGGTATTTAGAAGGAGATGGAATGAGCCACGTAGAGAAGGCCCATATATCGTTGTAAGAGCAACCCCAACATCAGTGCAGGTAGAGGGAAGCACAACGTGGTATCATTTAAATCATTGTACCAGAGTGCCCAGACTAAGACCCAGAAGGCGAGAGGAACAACAAGGAATTGATGAAGAAGGAGATGAACAAATAGAGCCTCCTGAACCTGAAAGGGAACAGAGCCCTGAAGTCCATGATGTTGAGGAAGGGGAAGGTAGTAACATTGATGCACCTCATTTTAGGGAAGCAGAACACGCTGAAGTAGGAGAACTGCCTGAAGATGAAACGCTACCAGCTGAAATTGAGCAGGAAGGTCTGGGAGAGACTGATCCTGATGATAGTGCTGACATATCTACTGCAGCAGTTGCCCAGGACTTGGGGCAACGTGCAGAGCCCATCGAACCAAGACCCTCCACTAGTGCCCAAACCAGATATCAACCTGATGAATTCCTCACACTCGATCCAGCCACCATCGCTGAACTATTCCCTTGATAAGACTGACCAAACACCAGGTATATATGAAAACAAACATGTTAGAAAGAGGTCAACAATCTGGAAATATAATAATGAGAATGATACCCTGATGTATGACATGGAATCATACATACAGGAAGAAGGGCTATTAGATGCTGCTCATCATAATGATTGGTTTAAATGGGCAGAATATACCGCAAAGGGAGCAGGAATGTCTAGATGTGTACTTTGTTCCCCATCTCCCCTTAAGAAACTTGAAGTGGTGCCAAACCAATATGATTATTTACATTGTGGTAGATTTTACTCCCGATACTGTGAAAATATCACGAGAAGAATGTATTCTTATTGCCCAGCAGAATGTCTGACTATGTTAGGGAACAAAGATTTCCATAAATTATACAAACAACCAGGGTGTGGGGATGAATGTCAACGAATGGATATTAGAATTGACATTAGGAAAAGAGAAACTCCTGTAGCTTATGTAATTGTTCGAACACTCGAATATGAGTGTTTTAACAAATCAAAAGGGAAACATGACATGGGAAAATTCAATGGGAATTGTGCTATAATTTGGCATCTGGATCAAGATATGTATTATGCTTCAGGAGTACTCAAGTCATTTAGTTTAATATATGCTACAGCCACTGTAAAGATAAACATGACAATCATAACGATTAAAGATAACTGTACAGAAGCAACCATTAGTTTTCCTCTAATAAGTAGCATGGAAGAACAATCAGAGGCAGTGACAGATTACTACTGGGTATGAGGGGGAAGAAGATTATGGGCCACACTGCCAAAAGGCTGGAAAGGCATATGTGCCAGAAAGGGGAATACCAGAGAAATATAAAGCAAGAAATGAGATCAAGTCTGGATTTGAGTCTATACTTGTATGGATAACCCCAAATAAGAACTTAGAATGGATCAATTATATTTACTATAATCAACAGAGATTCATCAATTATACTGATAATGCCCTAGCTGCCCTGGGACAACAATTGGGTCTCACAAGTAAAATGACATGGCAGAATAGACAGGCACTGAATTGGCTCCTGGCAGAAAAAGGAGGAGTGTGTGTAATGTTTGGTTCTGACTGTTGTACTTATATTCCAAATAATACAGCCCCAGATGGATCATTCACCAAAGCTATGGAGAAACTGAAAAACCTGAGAGAAGAAGTGACCAAAAACGCTGGAGCAGACATGCAAAATTGGGATTGGTTTAATTCATTTTTTGGGTCTTGGGGACAATGGTTGACTAGAGTGGGCATCATAGTTGCCATTGCTGTTGTTGTGTTTCTTTTGCTGTTTTGTTGTATTATGCCTTTCATCAGATCCATGCTGGCCAATGCTGCAGCCAAACAGATGATTAACGTATCGGTGAAAACCCAAACTCAGGCTCTGAATCTGAAGAATTACATTCTCTTGGAAAGGCATCAACTACAAGACGTGAGTTTTCTGAATCAGCAGCTTTACGCTTCTTTTTCGCTCTCCTACGCCTCAAAGCTCTTGGTGAGGGAGTAGGACTAAGATCTACATGAGGACTTAACCTCACCTCCTGTCCTAAAGGCAAGAGATGATTGCAGTGCATGACTTTGGCTGGTCCATCACCATCAACAGGCTTCAAACGATACACTGGAATACCAGACAATTGACTCTCCACTACATAGGGATTAGCTCTCCACCTATCTGCAAGCTTTTGTTTTCCCTTGAGACCAAGGTTTCGAATCAGAACTCTGTCACCCACATTCAAGCTATGATAGCGTACTTTCTGATCATACCTTGCTTTATTACTCTGATTCATCTTCTCAGAGGTAGCTTGAGCTAACTGATAAGCTGCCTGTAATTCCTGCTTCATTTTGGACACATACTTGGAGTACGACACAGGTGACGTATTATCAGCAGAGACGCCAAAACAAGTATCGACAGGCAATCTAGCTTCTCTGCCAAACATCAAAAAATAGGGTGAAAAGCCAGTAGCCTCGTTGGAAGTACAGTTGTATGCATGCACCAAATGTGGTATGTGCTGACTCCATTTACTTTTCTGACTAGGCTCAAATGTACCCAGCATATTCAACAAGGTCCTGTTAAATCTTTTAGGCTGGGGATCACCTTGTGGGTGATAAGGTGAGGTTCTCGATTTCTTCACCCCTAGCATAGTCAGCATGTCAGCCACCAACTGGCTCTCAAAATCCCTGCCTTGGTCTGAGAGTCACAGATCGGCCAGACTTAGTCACCTCCCAATCATCACAACGATCCCTCTCACCTGAGTTCTGAGCACCTGCACCTGTCACCTATCAACCACCTCATCAGCCAGCCTGCATAAAAGCACACACCTCAGACACCCTCACGGTCCGGTCTCGTATACACGTAGAGGACTCAATGACTTTGCTACTACTTCCATTTGAATACTTCCTGCATTACTTGCCTCCTGTGTTCCTCCTAGGGTCTCCAAGTGTCTCCTGTTCCTCCTAGTTCCCGGATTGCTGAGGTGTGTGCTCCTCCTGCCTGCATTCCAGCTCCTGTACAGCCAACGACCTGGATTACCCCGCTCATCATATCCTTCGAACTATTCCCTCACCATCACCTCCTCTGAACCCTACCCTAGTACTCACTGTGACCCAATAAACCTATTTGATTTATACTAACCTGTTGCATCAGACCTCTTCCGTTACAGAAGACCGGACCTACACCGACGGCACAGATGAGTTCCCCCCACGGCATGCACTCAGCTGCGTGGTTCTCCATCCTCGCTCGCCGGGATCTCCCCTTCTACGAGTACGCCGGGGAGTTTTGCAGGCTGGCAGCGGAGACGGCGATGGACGATGCCACCCTCAACCATCTGTTCTGGCTTGGGGCCAACTCCCATCGCCCCTTGGACCTCCCAGACACCACTGGCCTGTGTTGGAGAGAAGGCATATTCCGGTGTCTGGGGAGTGTCCGGTCCCGAGCCAGAACCAGTCCGCCACCGTCCGCAGCTTCCCCAAGTCATCCGGCAGTCAGTGTGGCAAGCCAAGAGGACGTCAGTGTGGCAAGCCAAGAGGACGTCAGTGTGGCAAGCCGAGAGGACGTCAATGTGGCAAGACCGAAGGACGTCAAAGTGGCAAGGCCGAAGGACGTCAAAGTGGCAAGGCCGAAGGACGATAATGTGGCAAGTCCAGAGCTCACTCCAGTGTGCCCGCCGGCCGCTGGCCTCTCAGCTTTGCTGGACATGGCACTGCCCCTGGAGTTCACTGCTCCTATCCTCCCCCCAGTGTCGGTTCCAGCCCCAGTGCCCGCTCCTCGTAAGCGCCTTCCAGAGCTCGCTCCAGTGTGGGCTCCAGCCCCAGAGCTCGCTCCAGTGCCGGCTCCAGCCCCAGCCCCTGAGCTCGCTCCAGTGCCAGCTCCAGCTCCAGCCCCAGCCCCAGAGCTCGCTCCAGTGTCGGCTCCAGCCCCCAACCTCACTCCAGTCCCAGCTCCTCGAAGGTGCTTTGCTGTGCCTGCTCCTCCAGAGCACCCTCCAGTGCCAGCGCCACGTAAGCACTACCCTGATCCCCAGTTAAGCCCACGGAGGGCTCCTGTTCCCGAGTTAAGCCCACGGAAGGCTCCTGTTCCTGAGTTAAGCCCACGGAGGGCTCCTGATCTCCAGTTCAGCCCAGGAAGGGCTCCTGTTCCCCGGTTAAGCCCAGGGAGGGCTCCAGATTCCCGGTTAAGCCCAGGGAGGGCTCCAGATTCCCCGTTAAGCCCAGGGAGGGCTCCAGGCCCCGAAGATTTCCCCAAGAATTTTTTTTTGGGGGGTCCATATGCCCGTGGCCGAGCCAGCCATGGCCACGGAGGATCCAGCATGGCCTCCCAGGTCCCCAGCTCCGCCCTGGCTTCACGAGTCCCCTGCTCTTCCATGGCCGCCCGAGGTCCAGGATCCACCATGGCAGCCCAAGGCCCCTGATCCGCCATGGCCGCCCGGGGTCCAGGATCCGCCATGACCTCCCGAAGGCCCCTGATCCGCCATGGCCTCCCGAGGCCCCTGATCCCTGATTGTTACAGTGCGGGACGTGCCTTTCGGGAGGGGGGAGTACTGTCACAGATCGGCCAGACTCAGTCACCTCCCAATCATCACAACGATCCCTCTCACCTGAGTTCTGAGCACCTGCACCTGTCACCTATCAAGCACCTCATCAACCAGCCTGCATAAAAGCACACACCTCAGACACCCTCACGGTCCGGTCTCGTATACACGTAGAGGACTCAATGACATTGCTACTACTTCCTGCATTACTTACCTCCTGTGTTCCTTCTAGTGTCTCCTGTTCCTCCTAGTTCCCGGATTGCTGAAGTGTGTGCTCCTCCTGCCTGCATTCCAGCTCCTGTACAGTCAAAGACCCGGATTACCCCGCTCATCATATCCTTCGAACTATTCCCTCACCATCACCTCCTCTGAACCCTACCCTAGTACTCACTGTGACCCAATAAACCTATTTGATTTATACTAACCTGTTGCGTCAGACCTCTTCCGTTACACTGAGTGTATTCGTGTAGGAAGACTGTAATGTATGAAATATATTTCCCACAATGTCTTTGCCACTGTAGAAGCTTTTTATTCCCTCGTGGGAAAAGCTTGAGCATAGCGTGTGTAATGGTCAGTGACCACCAAAACATTACACACATTCCGGGAATCGGCTTCGATGGAAAGAAAATCAATACATACAAGGTCCATAGGTCCTGAACTCTGCGTGTGAGACAATGGAGCAGCTCTTTGAGGTAACGTCTTCCTTTTGATGCAGCGCTCACATGTCTTACAGTAAGTCTCTACATCACGCTTCATGTGTGGCCAGTAAAATCGGTTACGAACTAGGCCATAGGACTTTTCGAAACCTAAATGTCCAATCTCGTCATGCAAAGACTTTAACACTCTGTGGAATTGTTTTGGCAGTACAAGCTGTTGTTTCACCCTGTTATCACTTTTTCGAACTGTTCTGTAAAGCAATCCATTATCTACTGACAATTTTTCCCACTCTCGTTTCAGGATCTTCATCTTAGGGTGGTTGCTCTGAATGTTACTGGCTTATCACAAACTGCCCTCCACACTTCTCCGAGGAACAAATCATTTCTCTGGGCCGTTTGAAGCTCACTTGGACTAAGCACGGGTAAGTGATCTGCAGCCACGTCTGTAACATGAGAGTAAGCTTTGGGAACAGCAGACATATGTGCCCCTGCCTGTTGCACCACATATGGGTAAGAGACATTCCCTGTTCTCCTCTCTGCAGACAAAGCCTGACAAAGAGCCCTTACACCCGCAGCTGGAATTTCCTGCCACTTGTCATCAGCACTTGGGTGAGTGGTATGTGAACACCTAGATAACGCATCTGCATCAACATTCTTGTGGCCAGGTCTGTATTTCAAGCTAAAATTGTTGGTGGTCAATGCAGACAGCCAATGGTGACCTGTCGCATCAAGTTTTGCTGACTTCATTATATAAGTTAGAGGATTATTGTCAGTTCTAACCTCAAATGGAACACCGTAAAGATAGTCGTGCAGTCTATCCACAACAGCCCACTTCAGAGCTAAAAGTTCCAGTTTATGGGCTGGATAGTTTTTCTCTGAAGGGGAAAGGCTGCGACTGATGAAAGCGATTGGGCGTAATCCTACCTCATGTTCTTGATACAACTTCTCCAAGTCCATCCATGCTTGCGTCCACGTGCAAAACATATGGCTTTTGTGCGTCTGTAAAGGCTAGCACTGGAGCTTGAGTCAGACAGTTTTTCAGGGTTTGGATGGCTGTATCACACTGAGCAGTCCATCGGGATCCGAACGGTTCAGAGAACTTGTAGCAGGGTTTGATGTTTATTTTGTTTTTCTTTTTTTGCAGTACCAGCAGAAGATGGATACCCTTGTAGAAGTTCATTTAAAGGTCGGCACACCTTTGAGAAATCAAGGGTGAAAGATCTGTTTGTTGAATAGTCTCATACGCTTCTCTGATTACAGGATGTATGGTCAGCACATTCAAGAATTTTTCACCAGCATGTTCACAACAAGACTCAAGCAGCTTCTTCACTAAGCTAGTGTTGGTTCCGAGCAAAATAGCTATTCCTTCCCGTTTCACAGGGTCAGGACATACAACGGCAAGCGTGTCAATCACTTGATGCCCTCCAGCTACACTTTCCGTGAACTCAAATCTAAGGGGCAAGTATCCATCATAGGGGTATTTATGTGAGCTTAGACCACAAATCTCAAGATTTTCCACAGGCTGAAGATCCAAATGTTTCAGATAAGTGTCATAAAAACTGTGGTATAATAGAGTAACCTGCGAACCGCTGTCAAGAAGAGCTTTGGCGTAGATACCTTCTATCTGGACCGGCACTTCGGAGACAGGTCCTACTAACCCCTCAGGCAATTTTGGCTTGTAGTGTACCGTTCCTTCACTGAGCTCCTGCCCAGTTTCTCTGCAGGCGCTTCATCTTTATCAGCTTCTGATTCACTTTTCTGAGGTCCTCAGGTGCTTTGCACTCCCACTTCTTATGTCCGTCTTCACCGCATTTGTAGCAAAAGATCACAGGCACTGGTGCCTGGGTGGGTTTAGCTTTTTGGGCGTTGTCTCAGTTCACACTCTCAGAGTTTTTACTAGGTGTTTTCTGAGGATCACAATCAGAAGCACAAGGCACAGTAGCCATTGTAGCGGGGCGAGCACACGACAGACACAGGCCGCCGGACTCCGCCCCTTACCTGGACCCCTCCTTCCTGATCACTGCCCTTCCCTGCACGAAGCGCGAAGCACGACGAGGACACCAGGTTTCCTGTTTATTTTGGACACTAGACGCCCCTTTTCCCTGGACACAAGAATTGTTTAATTTTATTTGTCAATAAAAGCCTCTCCGAGGCCTGACGCCACACCCCCTGTGTCTGTCGTGTGCTCGCCCCGCTACATATGGTGGAGAATGCGGGCAAAGGCGAGAGCCTCATCACCGCCGCTGTTTAAATGCCGAGCGCGCCTCTCCTCGGGAGACCGGTCTCTTCCCCGTGCATGCACGCTGGTGTCCTTGTTTCATTTTATTTGTCAATAAAAGCCTCTCCGAGGCCTGACGCCACACCCCCTGTGTCTGTCGTGTGCTCGCCCCGCTACACCATGTTCAACAGTTGACTCACCTGGGTAGATAGCTCTTTAACCTCCTTCAGGTTTTGTAATTAAGATGGCACATATGCCTGGGGAGAGACAACAGTGGCAACAGAAGCTTTAACATTTTCCCTTGCAGCTACCCAGTGTTCTTCCTCACGTATTTCCTTCATCAACTGAGCTATTCAACGGAGGACTCTGCAAAGTGTGAGTCATTCTGATTTGCAAAGCAACCATATCATTGGTAAGTGCTCCCTTAATTAGCTGCTCCATTCCGGCTCTATTTATGCCAACTGCATCAATCCCACCTTTCAACAAGGCTCTGTGGAGAAGTTTGTCTAGGCGGTACAAGAAAGCTGAAAGTTTCTCTCCACTTTCCTGGTAGGTGTGACGAAATCTAGCCATAAGGTCAGGCCCACACTCAGTAGTTCCATATGCAGTCTCAAGGGCAGCTAAGTACTCATTTGCAATTGCAGATGGATTACTTGCTTTTAAAAACCTGACAATATCAGCAGCAGGACCTCGCAAACTCTCGACAATGCGTTGTTTCTTTGCAGATTCAGTGCACTGTCATTCACTTATCATTTGAGCGGCCTGCTCCATCCAGATTTCATACTCTTCTTCACCTGGAGGGACAGGTTTCAGCCCTGAAAACAACCTCAGCTTTCTGTAGCCGGGACTATCACTAGAAGCTTGGTTGCACCGATCTACTAATTTGCCTATGACATCAACGAGGTCCACACTGATATCAGATTTGGGAGACTGCTTTCCCATAATCAGGGCCTTCACTTCATCCATAGACTTACCCTCCTGCTGCAGCAATGCTTGCAGCTTGAGCTGAAAGGTATCGCCTTCAGAGGCAGGACCACGAGCTACTAGACTGCTCACTAAGTTGACACTCAAGGGTCCAGCTTTATTTTCTATACCTATCTCAGGAGGTATAACATCAGGTTCTAGATCAGCACTGGCCTCCACTAAAATAAACAACCATCTGCCAGTTACGTCACCACGGTGACCATGTATTCTAGTGCGACCAAAAACTTTTACTGTGTTTAACACTTTTTCAATAGTGTCGTCACTAGTGTCTAAAGGAATGTTGCTCAATACAATGGCACGTGAGAGATTTGCATTCTCTTCTCTGCTCCACTCAACAGTCTTTCATAGGTTCATAATTTTAAAAGTCAAGGCAAGTGACTAGTACTAGGGTGAAATAAACACTTTTCAAATCTACTGTCACCGCTATGCTAAATTATAAAGGAAAAGATAAAGAAAAACTCTGGTAAGCAAAAGAGAAGAAAAAAGCAATCCCAGCGGTGCCTCCAAAAATGTAACCCTTTCCTTAACCCTAGGGGTTAATTTAATTATTTCGCTAACATGAATTCTGGATTCCCGGCAGTTGGATGGTGAATTAGGCCGGTAGTTTATTTTTTTTATTATTTACAAGCAATCAATTGTAAAATGAATTTTCCTCCTGTACCAATTTTACTCAATCTATTTACTAAAGATCAATTAAACAATTCTTATTTGCAATTCCCAAGAATTCAGTAACTTTGTAAATGAATTAACTTGCCAGACTCAATGAAATACCAAAGTGCAAATGTTAAAGAGAAAAAGAATAACAAAGATTTATTTGTACATTAATGTAATAACTCCCTTTTAAAAAAAACAGTGAATGAAGAAACCAGTAACCCTTTTTCTTTTAAAGAAAACGGATAAACAATTATCACTTACGATATGCAAGTTTTCTTTTCTTTTAGATAAAAAATATAAACCTCTTTTGTAGTCTCAGAACGGTTCTTGTTCTTTCACACGTATTACACTCTCTTAGCCTTAGCTTTGTTCTTTTTTTAGAATACTATAACTCAATCAAGATATGTATAAGGTCAATTTAGAACCCTATTCTAGTAAAACACTCCCGTTTCCTCCAGAACAACGTAATACAATAGGCTAATGAAAAACAAAAATATATCTTTCAAGATCAGTTAAACTTATGTGCACCCCTGATTATAGCACAGTTCTTAACACCCCACCCCAGTCATCACTAATTTTAAAAGCATGGTTACAGGCACAGCCATGACTGGAACATTTGCCAGATATGCTTCGCCATTATCAGATGGGGGCCCCTGATTCCCTGGGACCCTAAGCGGCTGTTAACCTCACTTATTGGTTAAATTCATCCTTGTATATTATGACAGTCATGTAAAAATCAAAGACAAAACTAAAATTGTTTTACTCGCACAACCCTATATTATTTTTGAATACTTTGTGTATAGGGAGGACCAGCTCTGCCAAAATACTACTTTTGTGTACTTCTGTGCCACCTCTGCAGTGCTAAGATGAATTGATATACAGATGTCGTTTGGTTGGTAATTTATTATTTGGTTTGTGTATTATTATTCTTATAATTCAAATCATTGTATTAATTACAACCGTTTTAACAAGTTTAAGAACATTAATTTAAGAATTTGACATAAAAGTTGGCATACATTTAATATGGTTAGAAAAAAGTACTGTAACGGGGCTGACGAGATGTGAGACGTGCGGATCCATATGCAAGCTTTATTGAAACGAAGACAGAGACGTGGTCATGAAACAGGCATGGGTCAAATAATGTCAGCCAGGTATATGGTGGGCAAAACACAAGAATAGTCCTAGGGCTAGAGCAGGTCGACGATCGGCAGACAGAATCAAAAGGGGCAAGACAAAAGGGGTGAATCCAGGGAACCAGGCGAAGATCAGAAACCGAGAAGGCTAAGGCAAATGACAGAGGCCCCGGACGAACAGCTGTGACTTGACTGGACTCATGAAGATCAGTTGTAACTTGACTTGACTCATGACGATCTAATGCATGATGGGAAATGTAGTCCGGGGTGATGTGCAACAGTGTGTAGTGCGAGAGTCAATGAAATGGAAAGTTCATGGACCGGATTCGTGACAAGTACACAGCCTCTGAACTGGGACACAGTCAGTCAATGTGTTTTAATTTGAAGATGTGGCACTGTGCAGCAGATTTCTGAGTGTGAGACCTTCTTTATGCTATGTTTGAGGCTCCCTTTTGGGAAAGGGCTCTAATAGTCTCACTCCAAACTGAACTCAAAAGTTGGCGGTCCTGTGTGAATGTAGCCTTTGTCTCTTACCTGTTTATTCATCCTAGTGATGTGTGTGTGTGTGTGTTTTTTCTTTTTTTTTAAAGACCTTTGTATATCTTTCTCTGACATTTTTGCTAACCTCTAAATGTTTGAGACTCAAGACGCTGCTGCTGTGCCAGAGAAAGTACAGAGACTTGCTACTGCCAATTCATCCACAACATGCTGCTGTGAGCATGTAAGAAATACTGCTTCTGCACAAATAACATATATGAATAACCCCCATAGCATACACCATCACCCCGTAAAACTAGCAATGAGATGCAGCCTTGGTGTGATGCAAGAAGCAAGTCATTTGTAATTTTAAAAAGTGCAGTTTCTGTATAGATTATTTTTTTTGCAGGAAGGAGCACAATTGAGCAGACGCAACTTTCTCAAAAAGTTTAGACATAAAAGGAAGATTTGAGATGGGTCTGTAATTTTCCAGTTCACTAGGATCTAGTTGTGGTTTCTTAATAAGAGGATTAATAACCGCCAGCTTGAATGGATTGTAGCGTGGTAGAAGACTAGTTAGGTACACAGGAGCTAACCCATTAAGGGCCTTATAGGTAAGAAATAATATTTTGTAACTGATACGGAACTTAATAGGTAACCAGTGCAGAGACTGTAAAATTGAATTTGGATACTATATACTATACTACTACATATTGTTTAGATATTATCAATGGCTACTTTTTTGTCTTTATCTGTTTTTTGTTCAATTTTTTTTTTGTTTCTTGAAACATTGATTTAAAGTATCAGTTATTGCATTATTATTTCAGTCAAACCTATAAATCCCCTTTGTTACCACAAACTACATTTAAAAGCTTTAGCAGTGGCATAAAAGTAACCAATGCAGCTACTTAAGCATTTGCTACTCGTTAACGCGTTAACTTCCCCTTTAAATAACATGACGCTCTGCCCTCTATGACGCTGCTCCCGTGCAGTTGGAATGGAAGTAATTGAATTGATTCAGCATTTCGACACCTCCGTAAGGATGCATTTAACTCGACAAAGCGGTCTAATAAAGGATGTATTGATCTCGTGAATTAGTGAATTTTACTATGCAAATATTTTTTAATTGGATGTTAAAGTTTATATGGGAATATTACATGACACGCTGATCCTTTAACAACGCATTGGTGCTTTGAACTTAGCTTTATTGCATGGCAAAAAAAGTGTTACCTTGCCAAAGCACTGACCGAGCCCACTGATCTAACGGCGTTGTTGAGCGCTCCAAATGCAAACTTTGCATGCAACAATCAGGCAGCAATTGACAGCACTCTGATCTAGTGGCATACAGGCATCGCCAGATTGACAGTGCTCTAGCCCAATAATGTTGGGGATCCAGTGGGGGCAGTCATATTTCAGGGTGACTATGCCACTCTTTATCAGTATCACAACCCTGCTGAAAGTGCCAGTACGTGCGCTCATTGGCACCCCTTCAGCTGGTGGCGCCCTAGACGACCGCCTAGCTCGCCTATGCCTAGAAACGGCCCTGCCTGTATGTGATTGACTTCACTGCTCAATGCTACAAAAACACGTAAATACAAACTTTTGACGCTTTCACAATCCTATTATCCTCCTGAGAACCAGAAAAAAAAAGTTTTGTGAATGTTATGTTTTTATGTCATTACATTGGTTGGAGCATAAGAAACAAATGGAGAAAAGGCATTTTTGAAAAAAAAAAAAAAATTGTATTCATATTTTCTTTGTAAATAGACATGAAAAGGCATATATAGGCATGTTTCATGTTTTAGATTTCAGGCTATTTTTAGCCAAACTTTGTACAAAGATGATTCTCAACTATGTTATGAAAGATATAACGGTATGATTTGATATACTACTGTACTTTATGCAATATGTGCGCAAAATGTCCATGAATTGGTATTCCCATTCTATACAATGTATCTTGCATCTAATTAGCATATTAATGTGTTCTTGTGGCAAACCATAATGAAGAAGAAGTGTAATGATGGGAGTAATAACTTGGCATAAGAATATCTCATATTTCATAGGAATATTGATCTATATTTATTTTGTTGTGTTTCCCCAAAATGCCTGATTAACAGCCGTTTGTCGTCTGCAGAAGACATGTATGAAAATGATTCCCCGTTTCATAACAAAAAGTAATTTTACGATTTGAAACCCCAGAACATTTTTCTGAGATGTTTATTTATGACAAACAATTTGAAAATGAGTCGGATTTAACTGATAATTAGGCTACAAAACATTATCATATTTCCCTAAGAGTGCTGATCATTCTGTCAATATCAGTCATATTTAAAGACCAAGGAGAAGGAGTGTTTATGATCAAACCTCCTGAGAAGCCTGAATGTGCTCTGAACAGGACATCCAGACCTAAAACTGTGGCATGTAGAAACTCACTCAAATATGATGTACTCTACAGAGTCTGTGTGCTGACTCTGAATCCAGTCAAATTTCCCATGACCTCCGGGAGCTTCAGATCAGACATGAAGCAGAGGCTGAAACAGGCTGAAACAGTGTTTTGTTGTTTCTTGAAACATTGATTTAAAGTGTCAGTTATTGTATCAGTCAAACAGTCAAACCTATAAATCCCCTTTGTTACCACAAACTACATTTAAAAGCTTTAGCAGTGGCATAAAAGTAACCAATGCAGCTACTTAAGCATTTGCTACTCGTTAACGCGTTAACTTCCCCTTTAAATAACATGACACTCTGCCCTCTATGACGCTGCTCCCATTAAGCGCTGTTGGAAGTGAATTAATTGATTCAGCATTTCGACTCCTCCGTAAGAATGCATTTAACTCGACAAAGCGGTCTAATAAAGGATGTATTGATCTCGTGAATTAGTGAATTTTACTATGCAAATATTTTTTAATTGGATGTTAAAGTTTATATGGGAATATTACATGACACGCTGATCCTTTAACAACGCATTGGTGCTTTGAACTTAGCTTTATTGCATGGCAAAAAAAGTGTTACCTTGCCAAAGCACTGACCGAGCCCACTGATCTAACGGCGTTGTTGAGCGCTCCAAATGCAAACTTTGCATGCAACAATCAGGCAGCAATTGACAGCACTCTGATCTAGTGGCATACAGGCATCGCCAGATTGACAGTACTCTAGCCCAATAATGTTAGGGGATCCAGTGGGGGCAGTCATATTTCAGGGTGACCGTGCCACTCTTTATCACAACCCTGCTAAAAGTGCCAGTACGTGTGCTCATTGGCGCCCCTTCAGCTGGTGGCGCCCTAGGCGACCGCCTAACTCACCTATGCCTAGAAACGGTCCTGGCTGGACATACTGTTTTTTTCACGCAATTCTAAAAACTTCCAGGTAAGTTTTTCTCCATTTGCGCTCAAGACTACAAGTTTTTTTCTTGAGAGAATGGTTATTACTGTTGTATCATGACGCAGTATGTTTTTCTCTAAAGTTTTTCAATCTGATGGGGGCAACAGCTTCTAATGTATTAGAGAAGATAGTGCCCATGTTGCTAGTCATTTCATCTAGTTCATGTGTACCTATGGGAACACAGAGCAGTTGAGCTAAATCAGGCAGGTTATTTGTGAATCTGTCTTTGGTGGCTGGAACAATAGTTCTGCCCAGACGACAACGCGGAGCCATATAGTTAATATCAGTAATATGCAGCATGCACGATACAAGGAAATGGTCAGTAACATCATCACTTTGAGGTACGATGTCTATATCAGTAAGATCAATTCCATGTGATATAATTAAATCTAGAGTATGATTAATCCTTTAGGCGCCAGGGTTTTTTGGAAAAAATGCTGGATTTTGAAATCAAAATTTCAAAAGCCTGTGGCTTGAAAGGGCTTAAAGATAGAGATCTACTGTAAATTAGAAAAATTTGGGGCATGACTGAAAGTTTAAGTGGGGTGTAAACATACTCATATAATTTGAATATTGTGATGTCATCGGGGCGGCCATCTTGAATTTCATAATATTCAGGAAATAGTAGATATTGAATTGATGTTTGAACTTATTTGCATGTTTTTTTTTTGTCTTTTTATCCTCATTCCAAATGATCAGAAAAGAGGAAACCAACAATAAAATAGGAGAAATTACTAAATTATTACTATATTACAATCCTATATAGTAGTAAAACACATGTGAACAGTATGTGTATTTTTTGTCTTTTTATCCTCATTCCAAATGATCAGGAAAAGAGGAAATCAAGAGTAAAACTATTAGTAACTATAGTAAATTATTATTATATTACTGTGCCATAGTAAAATGCATGTGCCTATTTTTTGATCAGTTGACAAGCTATCTGCCCAATCAGGTATCTAGGTGACAATGTTTATAGTTCTTGAGAGTATGGTACCTCTCATTGCATGGCACAGCGCACATACCTACCCCACACTGACTGCACCTGTACTTTTTTGGTCAAATCTTTCTCTCCTAGATAAACAACATGCTCATCAAAGCATTTGATCCAGTCCTGATTCACTTCTTAATTTCTCAAAAAACCCCAGCCACCATTGTCATCACTATTTCCAGCCCTATTTCGATCCAGATCACCCTTGCTGCCTCTACCACGCAGGCACGGCACCATAATTTTTTCTCTACCGGTGCTAAGGGGGGGGGCTAGACCAATATGTGGGGGTGCTAAGAAAATAAATGATATTGATGACGTCAGACTTACTTCATAAAGAAATTGTCATTTTAAAAAAAATAAAAGCAGCTATGGTACACACCATATTCAACAGAAGTGTAGTTTTAATTTATATTTTGCCAACGAATAGGCAAATTCATCAAAATAGATATAATCTTAATACAAGTGACCATAAGACAACGACAAAAACTTTTTACATACAAAGGAAAGACTTCAGAACTGGACAGCACCCATGCGTTTAGCATTAGCAACACAATACATTTGTATGCATAATCAGAACTGTGCATACTTTACACTTAAATAAAACATTAAAACAAACACCACATCACAATCTTAGTGATTATTATGTAATGGATTAAATGTAGCCTAATGCAGGAAACTGTGCTCATGCGGTTCACTGACGCGGAGGTTACTGTGTGAGATGTGCAAACAGCACAGGACAGCACCCATGTGCTCAGCATTTACAACACAATACATATTTATATGCATAATCAGAACTGTGCATACTTAAAACTTAAATAAAACATTAAAACAAACACCACATCACAACCTTAGTGACTATGTAATGGATTGCATATAGCCTACAGAAGGACGATATGTCTGTTGCTGTGGTTTAGCGCTAATGAGTCTATGATCTTCTGAACATCCAGGGTCTTGGTTCTTTCTGCGTGTATGGACAGGCAAGCAAGGTTGCTGAGTCGAGGGTTTGCCATTCTGTTTCTCATGTATTTCTTTACACGACGCATGCAGGAAAAACTGCGCTCACATGACGCGGAGGTTACTGGCAGTGTGACTGCTAACTGTTTCCCCCTTTTCTTTTTTTCTTTCCAAAAGCCGGCGCATTTGGTGCAACTCAGCCAGCAGATTGTCCTCTCTGATTCCATAGTGCTGTGCCATGGGCACAAGGCTCTCCTTTCGAAGGAATGTGGCATGCTTGCGATTGAGGGCTGACGTTCCAATGAGAACTGCACCTGCTTCTGAAGAAAACCATCAGGTCATTTCATTCACGAGTCGGTCAATGACAGGGTAGAATGAGGATGTTCGGAGTTCATCCGAAGAGGACATGGATGGATGATGTTCGGTTGGAGCTTCAATTATAAAGTCCTGTAGATGGTGAGGCTTTTGAGATTGCCTCTTCTCTTGTAGGGGTGGTGGTGGTATGATGATGCCGACATTTGCGCAAAGGGCCTCTGCCTTGCTCCACATGTCCTCCGTGCGCTTTTCTTTTATGCTGGTGATGACTGAGTGTGCGAGGTCAGCGGCAGTCTCGAGCAAAAGATTAGGGGACTGTAGAGTGTCAGACATAAACTTTGCAGAGCGGAACATATCCTCAAAAAGGATAAGGTGGAGGATGAATTCAGCATCAATGAGTGAGAGTAGTAACCGCGCGTCAGTCGATCTGCGTGAATTTGGCTGCTATTTAATGTCCTTTAAGGTTGCAATGATGACTGGCAGGGTTTTTTTTGCAGTGCCCACAGCGAGTGGTACTGGCAGGACCATCTCGTATCACACAGTTTCTTAAGTTCAATGGGCTGCAGTGAAGGACCAAATTCCCTTTGCTTCTTAGTGAAATGAGAAAAACTTGTAAATGTCTTGCACAATAACAAAAAAATCACCCGCTGCCTTCACGTTTTTGACACAGTCCACTAAAACAAGATTGGGGCGGTGTCCGTGGCAATGAATGTAGTTTGCCTCTTCACGGCAGCGCCATCATAACACTGAGCAATACAGGCAGTGTGATCAATGTTACATTTACTAAGAGTCTCTTTGACAGTAGCAAAAAGTGACTCAGCATCTAACCCGTCAGCTGGAGTAAAATGAAGAAATTCTTCCACAGATTCATAATTTTTTACGTAGCGCACCACTACAGACACTTGTTCCGTTTTGCTGAGGTTCCTACTCTCATCCACCATCAATGCAAATAGTCCAGCATCTTGTACTTCAGCACTTATTTGATCCCGAATCATGTTTGCCATAATGGCCAGTATTTTGTTCTGCAGGTCATGATGTGTGTATTTAACATTTCTAGGATTATCTGATATTTTCTGTGCAAATGTTTTGTTGAATTTGGCTATGACCTGTAAAAGTTCAAGAAAATGTCCTTGGTTGACAGTCATATCATTTTCTGTGTCTCCTCTCTGTGAAAGTCCCTGGTATGCTGTATAACGTATTGACGCTACAACTGCTCTCATATACTCTCTGTTCTCTTTTTCTCATGCCCATCACTCAGAGAAAGTCTGGCTCAACAATATGCAATGCTCTGAGTAGTCCACTCATTCCACGCTGCCATTGCATATTTATGCTCCAGACTAGCACTGTGTGTCTTGAACGAAGCTGTCGCCTTTTTCCAGTTCTGGTAGCCGTCCTGGGTAAATGCTGTCTTCTCTCCATGGTTTCCTGGACGTTGAAAGTGGCGGCATGCGAAACAGAAAGCACAGTCCTTTAAAATAGAATATTCCAGCCAGTTGTAATCCTCATACCATCTATGATAAAAGTAGCGACCTTGCAGTCCAACTTTTGTGGCTGGATAACGTCGAAGAAGAGGGCGTCTTGGTTCTTCCACTGGTGACTGGCTCAAATCAGTCGGCGTGATAACTACTATGCTAGTGCTAGTTGCGGCCGCAACTGTGGAGCAGCTAGCAGCAGCAACAAACTGCTTCTCTCCCTCAAGTCTTGACTCGGGAGTTTCTCTCTCAAAACTTTCTCTCTTTGACTCCTCTTTATTTTCTCCTTCTTTGGCCCCCTCAGAGACATGGACCGTTTTTTGATAAAGAAAACAAGAGTGCAGGTAGGAAACCATCTCATCTGCCTGGGGTGGCTAAACCAGGGCTATTCAAAATTATGGCACCCTAGGCCCCCCCTAGCCCAGGTGTAGCGCCGTCACTGCTACCACGTCTCCCGGCTCTCCCCCGCAAGTCAGTGCCACGTCTACCGCGGTCACTCCCACCTCTTTGGGGCAGCTAGTGCTACTTCCAGCCCTATTTCTCCTACCTCTGCTGCCTCTACCTCTAGCAACAGCTCTCCTATGGACACTACGTCCACGTTCACCCCTGCCACCCCCATCCCCATTGGGCAAAGTGTCGAAATGATCGCTTGTTTGTGCTTCATGAACACTCGCGCCTTCCACCATTGCTCTGCAAAGATGTACCGGGAGAAGCGCGATCATTAGACAACCGATCGTCATTTCCAAAAGGCAAATATTCCCCTTCAGAGTCAGAATCGGCGAATAACATTTGCAACACATCCTCACCGTACAACTTTTTATTAGCCGTTTGGCGATTTTCTCACACAAATCTCACAATTTACTCACACGCTCTGAACTGAACTGCTTCCGCATCAATGACACGATAGCTCACTTGCTCTGCTCTTTACTCAAACACTTTGAATAGGAACATGACGTCATTTTGGTCTAGAATCGAAGTACTACATGTCTGCCATCTAGTGGTAGGGAATACAAATGAGATATTACACCATATTAGGATCTACAGCCTATTTTATTAAGTACGATGTCTTGTCGCAATTTTGCGACTTTGGCGCTTAGAGGTTTAAAACTCCAAAAGTGTTTATTAGGTCAGTAAACGCAAGTCCTAATGCATCATTTGTATTATCAATGTGAATGTTAAAATCTCTGACAATTAGCGCTTTATCAACAGTAACCAATAGGTCTGAGAGGAAATCTGCAAATTATTTTAGGAAATCTGTATACGGCCCTGGTGGTCTATACACAGTAGCCAGAGCAAGAGATACGATAGATTTATTTTGCATATCTGACAGTGTAACATTAAGCATAAGTATTTCGAATGAGTTAAACCTGTATCCTGTCTTCTGAGTAACATTAAGAATATCACTATATATTGTTGCAACACCGCCGCCACGACCAGTCTGACGGCACTCATGCTTATAACAGTAGCTTGGTGGAGTAGACTCATTTAGACCAATATAATCATTTGGTTTTAGCCAGGTTTCATTCAAGCAGAGTACATCAAAACTATTATATGTGATAATTTAATTTGCAATAACTGCTTTGGGTGAGAGTGATCTAATGTTTAGGAGCCCAAACTTTAAAAATTGTTTTTGTTCATTTATTTAAAATTTTTCTGGTTTAACTTTAGCGTTCCTGTAAAATTTGCCTAAAACGCCTAAAAAAGGCATACCCAAAGTAAATTGCATGCTGTTCTTGAACAATCTGGAATACATACTGTACATGGTTTTGGTCTCTTTTGAAAGGTGACACTCTGAGGTGTGTTCAGAATTACTGTAAGTCTTATTGGTATTGAGCAACAGAACTTTGAACACACTGAAAAATTAAATAAAAATTTTTTTTGTAAACAGATGCCTGCAGATGACTATAGCTGGGAGCTATTAGCTGGAAAATACATTTGGATCACAGAATAAAGTCTTACCATGCAAAATGTATCAAATTTGATAACAATACCTTAGAAAATGAGTGTTTTCCACGTTTATCTAAATTTATGTCTAGGCGCTTCCCAGAAAAAGCCACTTGGAGACTCCAAATGACCCTTTGTAATGTTATTTATGTATACTGTAAATTTTTAATATCTTGTTGCTTGCACTGCCATGGAACAGAGTCTTGTACACAAGAATTTCACCATCGTTGCACTTGTGTGACAATAAAGAGATTTGATTTGATTTGATTTGACACACACACACACAACAGAAGTTAGCATGAACACCACAGTAAAATTTATAATATACATAATTATATGTAAAATATATATATAAATATAATTATACCCTTTGTAATCAACGACACATACAATGCTGCAATTCTTGAATGCTTTAATGTACAGTCATAATTTTGGGCTCTAATGAAAGCTTACACTTAGACCTATTCAATTTCTTATCCAGATTCACTGTCAATAATTCCTGACACATAGTAACTGAAGCATAAACACATTATGTAGTGGTTTTTACGATTTTTTTTCAGAGGTGCTGTCATCAAGGCCCTAAGTATATGACTTTTGCTGACTAGCTCCCAGACTTCACTCGATTCAATGTCAGATGATTGTCTGTGATATAAAAAAAAGCAACACACACAACATAAGTCAGCAGGAACACCTCAAATCACAAACACATATAACATGCACACACACACACACATGACAGAAGTTAGCAAGAACACCTCAAACACAAACACATAAAACACACACACACACACACACACACACACACAGAGAAGAGGTGTGCACTAACTGACTAACTGGTGCCACAACAACAACCTCTCTCTGAACATCAAGAAGACCAAGGAGCTGGTGGTGGATTTCAGGAGAAGGACCAGTGAGCACTCCCCATCACCATCGATGGGACACCAGTGGAGCGAGTCAGCAGCTTCAAGTTTCTCGGCGTTCACATCACCGAGGACCTCACCTGGACTACTCACACACAGTCAGTAGTGAGGAAGGCCCACCAGCATCTCTTCTTCCTCAGACACACACACACACACACGACAGAAGTTAGCAAGAACACCACAAACACATACCTCAATATATACAGTAAAATGTATAATATACATAATTATATGTAAAATATATATAAATATAATTATATAATATAATAAAACACTTACTTTTTGAGTGTGACCTGTCCTCCATCCAAAACCCATCTCCTCTCATCTGCTTCAATGGATGAAATATCGCTCGCTCCATCAAAAAACACTTTTATTGTCCGGCCAATTTTATTAAATACATTGTTTAACAACTTCTTAGAACAAAATGTTTGTTTTTCTATCATCTACTTCAATGGATGAAATATCGCTCGCTCCGTCAAAACACACTTTTATTGTCCGGCCAATTTTATTGTTATACATTGTTTAACAACTTCTTAGAACAAAATGTTTGTTTTTCGCGTTTTCTTTGATAGCTTTGTACCTATAACCACCTTTTCCCCATTATCTCTCATACAGCGCTCATGACGCACGGACGCACCAGTCTCCATTATCCTGTGCGCACGGACTTCTGCCAAAAATCCTCAGACAGTTCTACAGTTGCACTGTGGAGAGCATCCTGACTGGCTGCATCACTGCATGGTACGGGAACTGCACCGCTCTCAACCGGAAAGCCCTGCAGAGAATAGTTCAGACAGCCCGGCACATCGTCGGAGGTAAACGTCCCTCCTTTCAGGATATCTACACCCAGAGATGTGTGAGGAAAGCACGAAGATCATCAGAGACTCCTGCCACCTGAGCCACGAACTCTTCTCACTGCTACCATCAGGCAGACGATACCGCAGCATCAGTCATTTGCAAACTCTGATGCAATTGGATCGGTCTACTGTCCATCAAAGAGAGGCTTGCCTCCTCCTTCATCCTGAATGCTAGTTGGCTATCGCTGCCTGTAAACACCTCAAAGATTCAGCTATTGGCTCAAATAAGGTGTCAACCAAAAGGGCAGAGGTCAGCGGCCATTTTGACTTCAATGGTCCGGTTTTGTTTACATGCAAAAACAAGCTATACTTCAGAATGCGCCGAGGATTTGAGCGCTCCGTCGGCTAATACGAAATGATACTACCACATTCTGTGGATGTTTATCAACATATAAATGTGTTATGGACTAAATATTTCACTGAATTGGATAGTCTGGACCCTTTACATTCCAACAAAAAGGGTGTAGTTACACTGTAATGAACTAGTGGACTAACAAGAGGCTTCATAGGTGAGTTCCTTCAGTTTTGTTAATGTTTATTTGGTTGTTGTTGGTCTGACAAAGACACTGATTGTACCTACTGTGTTGATTGTATCTTAAAATATGACACGTTTACCTTTTTTTTGTATGTGTGTGTTTCACGAGGTTAACCCTCAAAGTATGCAGTGTACTGCAGGCGGCACACTGGATGGCTAACAGGTTAATCTAGTTTTTTTTCTAGATCCTGCATTAAATTTATATTTTGACCTCACTATTCGGGGAACAGACACAGTCTTTATAGATTGTACAGTGCAAGTACTTCTATCATTTAAGCGGGTAGAACAAAATCATCAGGGCAGTTATTTGAGATTTTACTTACTAGTCATATGGTGCGTAGCGTCCTGGAGATGTTGTCCGACAGGAGTTTCGCTCCGACTCTGCTGGGGTGCAGGTCATCAGCGCGAAAAAGCCTAGAACGCTCCCAGAAAAGATTCCAATTATTAACAAAGAGCAGTTTCTGTTCTTTACACCATGACAATAACCATTCATTTAAAGCTAAAAGTCTACTGAACCTTTCGTGTCCTCGTCAATGATCGTCGTCGCGGGCGATGTGCTGCGCACCGTCTCGATCAGGCTCCTGAAGTCCCTCTTCAGTGTCTCCGTCTGCCGCAGCTTGGTGTCGTTAACCCCCGCGTGACGCATGACCTCTCCGGTGCTCTCGTCGCCCTTCAGGATCGCGGGTATCTGCGCAGAAACATCGAGAACACAAGCACCAGGGAAACAGTGAGTGTACACTTTACCTTCAGCTAACGTAGCACGGACGTGCCGGACAATGGAGTCTCCGACGATCACAGCATCGCGTTCCATCTCGCAGAGGGGAGCGAAGCGGTTCTGGGTGGAGATCTCGAAGACCGGAGTCGGCGGAGGGGGAGAGGTCGTCACCCGGGGCCTGGCTTGCGTCTTTCTCTCAGCTGGGTCTGCCTCTCCACCAGGTCGCGGATCTGCTTCTCCACGGCCTCCAGCTCGAGCTGCATTTGGTGCCTTCGTGCATTCGTGTCCTCACCTGCACTCAAAGGTCGACACACAAAGTATTAAAGCAAGTAACAGTGAGTAAAACAATGGTAATGTGTGTGAATAGAGTATTAGCAATGTAAGTGAGATTAGCGGCAACCACGCTGGCGATGCTAATGGGCTATATGCTAATAGCGGACTCGGGAAATCAAAATAGAACTAGTGATAACAAGGTGCTCTGATTGTTTTTGTTGTAGAATACGATAGGGGATATATTCACAGGTTATAGAAACAAAAATTATGGTGTATAAATTGATTTTAAGATAAAAAATAGACAATAAAGAATGAACTTGATGGAGCTCAAACTCAAAACACACGACAGCAACAAACAGGAATCACAACCAGAGGGTTAATAAGTCTTTCACTTGTATTTTTATTTTATTTATATTTTTTGTAGTGCTGTCATGCAAGATATGTCCACAAATGCTTTAAGCAAACTTGATGATCCACTGTCACACTTCATGGACTATTGTGTTTGTTTTCATTTGATCCCTCGTGTTCCATTGACCTAGTTTCTGTCTCCCCTTGATTGTGTCATGATGTTCAGGTGTGTCTCGTCAACTGTGTTGTGCAAGTTACTTCCAAACTGTAATACATTATAGATTACCTGTTACTGTTATTTAAAAGTAATTCCTTACCTTACAATATTACTGTCTCAGAATTGTAATGCATTACATGACTCTTAGAACTTAAGGTAACACTTTATTTTAGGGTCTCTTAACTAGTTGCTTATTAGCATGCATATTACTAGAATATTAACCGTTTATTAGTAGTAATTAAGCACATATTAATGCCTTATTCTACATGACCTTATTCTACATCCCTAATCCTACCCAATACCTAAACTTAACAACTACCTTATTAACTTTTAATAAGCAGCAAATTAGGAATTTATTGAGGGAAAATTTGTAGTTAATAGTTAATAAGTATTCCCTATTCTAAAGTGTTAGCATACTTAACATTCTAAAATGACGAAATGTACTGCAGAGCATTTTACATCCAGTAGAGATTAGTGTAGTATAATACATATAGTGTAGCATAATGACTGTGGGCTATCCAGGCTACTAACCATATATCTTATAATTGGCCAAGTGAAGGCTCAAGACAATGCAAGAAAGGATGACAGCCAGAATCACAAACGATCCAAGTCTGTTAAAAGTATGGTAGAGGTAAAGTGATTATCTGGCAATATCTGTGAATAGCTTGGGTCTATTCATATTAGACACAACAGGACTACATGTAAACTCTAATGCCATGACAAGATGCGCATATGTCCATCTCTCGCATGAACAGTCTTCTGCCATCTTCACCCATTAGCCGCTTTTCCACTGGCCAGTGCGAGCCGGGGCTTACTGCAAGCCGGGCGGGGCTAATAGCCTCGGACCTCGAGCACAGAGGCCGAAATCATGCCGCGTTTCCACTGTCGGGCCAGTAGCCTCGCGGCAGTCCTGTAAAACCCGCCCTAAACACGCCTTCACTTCCAAGTTCCACCTGCGATGAATGAGATGAATGAAATAAATCGCTAAACAAATATATGAGAAGCTGTCGTTTAATCTTTATTTACAAACTTGGACACCACACGTGGCTATTGACTGACCACGAACAGAAAATAGAACTTACTTGTGGCATTTTTAATTCATTAATGTCTCGCGGTCTTGCTGTTTTTTTTTCTTTGAACTATTACATTTTGGGCTAAAAGTGTGTTGTAACGCATGCGTTACTGAACATGTACCGAGTAAAATATTACTGAAAATAGATTAGTAATGCCTTACACTACTGCGTTACAGCAAAAAGTAATCAGTTACTGTAATGCATTACTTTTGTAACGCGTTACTCCCAACACTGCTCGTCAATTATCATTCCCATATAAGTTGTATTCAGTTCAGTGTTTCTTTTTCCAGTCTCGTCAATGTTAGCTGTGTGTGTGAACCCTGTCAACCTGGTATGGATTCTCCTTCTGTGGATTATTAAAGACTGTTTATCATTCTTCTCTTCGTATTTGTGCTTCTCTCACACACCACACCGTGACATCCAGAAACATGATTTCTGGAGTATTTTGTATGCATGTCCTGTTGTGTCATATTTTCGAACCTTAAGATTGCAGCCCTGTCTTAATATTTTTCATAAGCCTTTCCATTCCATTTTCTCTTCTTTTAGGACAGTTCTGGAGAAAATGGGGCTGCTGGGAAACTTAAAAAAAATGAAATGAATTAAGTTATTCTGTACATTAATTTTGTAATTTAAGTTATTTGTAAATGAAGCAAAGTCATTTCTGTGCATTCTTTTATTTCTGTATTATAAGTCGAAACTTGTAAATAAAAGACAATAAGTAGTTCTGGAAATTGTTTGTTTTTGCAATGCAAGTTTGTAAATGACAATAATTTGTAAATTACAGAAATTATTCTATAAATTTTTTGGGCATCTAAATTAACATTTGTAAATTCAAATAAATTGTTCTCTACTGAAAGTACTTTTTACAACTAATTACAAAATAACTTAAATTCAACATCAGAAAAACAACATAAAACTTTACTTAACAAAACATAAAACAGATTGAAAGACAAACATTTTTATGTACACTTTCATTCTGGTGGTGTGGGAGTACTGCCACAATAGAGACCCAGGAGCGGCCTCTGCCAGTGGGACATCATCTGGGATGGTCTGCAGAATGTTTGAGTGCATATTTCCACTGTCTAGCACTGGGACATTTAGGTTTATCCTGCAGTACAGGGGTCTGGTCTGATTTAGGGAAAGAAGGAAATTACTAATTGTGAGGTATAAAGTAATTGGTGGAAGAAATATTGAGTTACTTTGAAGTAACATGAAGTACTTTTAGTAACTACTAATAGTGCATTGAGGAAAATCTGCATGCATTTAAAACCTTAAGTAAAAGTATTATCTTGTAATGTACATAAGGTATGAAGAGTAAAAATAAAGGTATGATATGATGGTCTGGCATTAATATTACTGCTGCACTACTGTGTATGTTGCATTTTACTTCTGAATATGTTCAATGTTGTTACATTTAAAATACCTTATATAAAATACATTATATACTGTTGGGCAGTTTAATGTACAACAGTGCATCATATTGTAAAAGACCATGTTTTTGCAGTGTTGCTCTCCTGTGAGGGAAAAAAAACTCAGTACTTCACATTTGTATGTGAATACTTAAGGAATGCATTCCGTTACACTCCACCACTTTGTTATTTTGCAAATGAAATGAACAAAATTTATTGCTAGAATATTAACAAATAGTTGCTAACTACAGCTGCTTCTGAAGGAATCGGATCGGTCTAGCCTACAGGACTGTTCTTGTTGCCTAGCAACCGTGACAGCTGCCGTTGACGAGTGGCAGTAACGTTTGTAAGTGAACTTTTTAAATTCAACTGCATAAAACTAATCAGTTTAAATATGTTCACCATGGTCCATTTATGTACATAATAATGAATAATAGATTAAACTACATAAAATCGCATTTTGGTAAGATATCAACATTTAACCGCTTTATATTTAGTTTTTTTTTACAAAATTACAATATCCTTAGTTGAAACCCAATATTTACATTTAAAGTGAAATTCTGTCATTGAAAGTCAACAATTCAGGCTCCATAGTTATTTTCAATTACATTAACAAATAAAATCTCCATCTCCATCCAACACTGCGGCGATCGGGAACACCTGGTGGCGCAATCAGGAAATCCTGCGGAGGCTAGACTCCTCCGTAGGCTGTAGCCTACGAATTGGGACACAGCTATTGTGTGTATAATGGCATCCAAAGAGTACACTTTTTGTCTCATCTGACCAGACTATATTCTCCCAGTATTTCACAGGCTTGTCTACATGTTGTGCAGCAAATTTTAAACGAGCTTCAACGTGCTTTTTCTTCAGAAATACAGCCTTGCGTGGTGAGTGTGCATACAGGCCATGGCATTTGAGTGCATTACTTACTTATTGTACTTATTATTTTCTTTGAAACAATTGTACATACTAATTCCAGGTCTTTCTGACGCTCTCCACAAGTGATCCTTGGCTCTTGGACAACTCTTCTGATAATTCTTTTCACTCCACTGTCAGAAATATTGTGAGGAGCACATGGTCGTGGCCGGTTTATGGTGAAATGATGTTCTTTCTACTTCCGGATTATGGCCCCAACAGTCCTAACTGGAACATTTGGCAGCATAGTTTATTTGTATAGTGCTTTTCACGATACAAATTGTTACAAAGCAACTTTACAGAAAATTAAGTTTCTACAATATATTTAGTAGTAGCTTATCAGTGGTAACTGTCAGTGAATGTACATATGGCAGAAATGTACGGAAAAATCAATTAAAGACGTAATCAAACAGATCATGAACACTATTAACAGCAATTGTTATATGATGCAATCAAACTTATAATAAAATTTGATAGTTCTGTATGTTGTTTCAGGGTTGGCATTATCTGAGGCCCTCTGAGGGGTTGGCGTCATCTCTTCTCAGGTGTTCTGGATCCAGACTGAAGCTTGTGTAAATCCTAGTTTGGCAAAAACAGAGAAACAAATAGAGACATAATTAGCGTAGCTGCTGTTCCAACCAAGCAACATTGATTGGTTTAACCCAAACTAAAGAATAGTAATGTGCATTTGATCAGATATAACTGCAGTACAAGATTATGATATGCATTATTTGAATGAGAGTTTGTCTGATGTAGCGTCTGGACCAATCAAACACACAATTTTTTTAGTTATATGTAGCCGGGGAGGTGGCTAGTAGTAGAGGGCGTGGCCATGCAGGTGGGTTGAGTTTTTAAGTGGGCATCGGAAGGGAGGCCTAGAGACTGGGTCCAGTCTTTTTGTGTGGAAGCGCGCTGTTTGGTAGCACTTCCCTGTTTGTTTGTGCACGGACATGGTCTGGGTGAGCAGACACAAACATTGTGCTGTCCTCTGTATGTGTAGTACCTCTGTGCTTGATTGTGCACATGGTCCGGGTGAGCAGGTAGGCTAAACGAGCATTGGTTGTTTTGTTAACAAAGCCTTGTTTCATTGAAGTAGGATATTATGTTTTTAATGTAGATGTAAACATCGTGGATTTGTTTGCTGTTGGCCATGCTCATTCTTCTTTGATCTGGAAAACCTTTGGAAAATAGTTCGAGATTGAAGGCGGTGTTGCAGGTAATTGCAGAGGTTTTTATATAGGAGTTGTAAGCGTTTTGCTTTTATTATTTTAATGAAAGTAAAATAAAAATTAACAATTGGAGTCATTTTTCCTTGAATGTTGTTAATTGTGTTTTGTGTTTGGTTATTTGTTTTTGTATTAGGTTTAGTTGATCGCTGTTCCTCCAGTGTTTATGTTATGTTGCATTTCCTCAGCTAGCCGGTTCTTGTATGTGCGCGCTGTATGCTTCCAGCACAATTAAGATTTGATGATTGCTGTGAATCGGACTGGCTAGCAGAGTGTTTTATTTTCTTTCTTGTTTGTTTGTTTTTCTTATTTGTACATCTCCCTCAGCCTCGTGTGGCCAGCCAACCTTTGTACCCTTTATACATGTTGATACTTTGAAACACCTGCATTATTTATTTGCATGAGGGTTATGTTTGCAGTGATATTAACCGTTGATTTGGAGTACTACTTTTGAGTGAGGTGTGTCTTACATGTAGTAGGAATTAAAGGGTGTTTATGTCATTTTCTTTTTGGATTACTTTGTGCAGAGAAGCTTGGATTGTATTGGGGTTTATAGAGGGTTGGCTGGCTATTAATATTCTTTTTATGAGGAGGAATGAATTTCTGTTATATGATGTATTCTGTTTGCTTATTTTGTTATATTGGTTCATTTGTATGAATAAATGTTTTTTGTGATGTAAGTTTATGATTACTAGTTTCTTGGGGTCACCCTTGCTTGAAGAAGGAGTAACAATTTGGCGTAGTCGGCAGGGTGACCAAATTTTTTTTTAGGGAGGAACAGCGATCGGCTTGTACGACGGTTGCTTTTGGCAACATTGGACTGGTCTGTTGCAGTTATGGTGGAGGAGCTGCAGCAACTACGGGAGCAGTTGGAGCAACTGCGAATGGAAAATGAAAGATTAAGAGGACAGCCCCAAGATGGAGGTATAGCAAATGTTGTATCAAGTTCAGCCCCCGAAGGTAATTGACAGCGGCGTGAACAGGCAATATATTTGCCTAGAGAGAGAAAATGTTCGAAATTCTCTGGTAAAGTGTTCTCGGGCTCCCCTTCCTTGGAGGACTGGATTGAAGAGGTGGAGAGCTGTATTAGGGGGAGACACATGTCTGAGTTAGATAAAGCCATGTTTGTTTATGATCATCTTGAGGGGGAGGCTCGGACTGAAATTAAGTTTAGGTCTGGGGAAGTTAAAGAGAATTCCACTGAGATATTTGCAGTTTTGCGTGAATTTTTTTGTTCTTCTCCTTCCTATGTGACCTTGCAACAGCAGTTTTTTGATAGAAAACAGAAGGAGGGAGAATCATTACAAGAGTTTTCTCATGCATTGATGGATCTCATGGATAAGGTATGAAAAGCTAACCCTAATGTTGTGTCTGACTACAAGTTCTGCGAGATCAATTTTGTGAAAATGTTCAGGACCATACTCTTCGAAGAGAACTAAAGAGGTTGGTGAGGCAGGATTCTTCCTTGAACCTCCTTGACCTACGCAAAGAGACAATGCGCTGGGTGGAGGAGGGACAGCCTCAAAGAAATTGAGCAAGTAAATTAGTTCCTCACTCATTTGAAACTCAAGTTGTTTCTACCTGTGAAGAGAATCGGGTGGTTAGCTCTGAATTTGTAGAATTGAAAGATATGTTCCTAAGACAGCAAGCACAACTGGATTTGATTTTTAAAACTTTGAGTACTTCAGAAGGGGTTGTAGGTAATGCCTAATAGAGTTTCCAGAAGTAGATTTCGCAGAGCACCTGATGGCCAACCCATATGTATTAAATGTAATAAAGCTGGTCATATTGCAAGATATTGCACTACCAATATGCAAACTAGGTTTTTGTCTGCATCTGGCTCTAGTGGTGGGGCAGTCGTTGAGTCAGTCTCAAAGCCTTTTCTAGTTTGGTAGGCTCTTGTCCAACATTGAATGTTAAGATAGGAACTGTTGATGTGTTGTGCTTACTAGATACAGGCTCTATGGTTACCAATTTAACAGTTATTTTAACTGTTATTTCTCTGATTTAAGTAAAGGGGGTCTTCATGACTGTGCATGGTTGGCGTTGAAAGTTGCAAATGGGATGGATATTCCATGTGTGGGGTATGTAGAACTTGGGGTCACATAACCTAGGAAAGGGATTTTGATAGTAAAGGATGCCTGTTCTGCTACTATGTATGATCAGAAGGAGAAAATTCCAGCCGTGTTGGGTATGAATATTATTTGAGAGTGTTATGTCAACTTATTTAATGAACATGGTGCTGAGCTTTTTTCAGATTCCCCAAATACGTTCAGCTACCCCAGCATGGAAACAGGCACTCCGCTGTTGTCAAAAAATTGAAGCGGTTTCAAGTTCTTCTTCAGTATTTAAGGTGAGAGTGCAGGGTAAAACTCCTGTTCGTGTTGCTGCAGGTACCATGACTATGGTTCCTGTTACCTGTCCCCAAGTTTCAGGTGCAGTGATAGAATTTCTTTTAGAACCGCTGGGGCCAGAGGAAAATGCCCTTTTTGTCTAGTTGCAACATTGACTTTCCATCTTTTGAAGGACTTTCTGAACAGGAAGTGGAACAGGCAAAGCAGTTACTTAATAAATATCAGGTCATTTTTTCTACTACTGAGGGCAATATAGGGTGTACAGCTTTGATTAAACATGAGATTCCACTAGTGGATGATAAACCAGTTCGACAACCATATAGACGAATTCCTCCTTCTCAATATGAGTCCGTAAGGTCTCATATCCAACAGCTTTTGAATAGTAAGGTGATAAGGGAGAGCAGTAGTCCTTATTCATCCCCAATTGTCCTGGTGCAGAAGAAGGATAGAACAATTAGGATGTGTGTTGACTATCGTCAATTAAATGCGAAAACCAGAAAGGACGCTTCTCCGCTGCCGCGAATTGAAAAGTCTTTGAATGCTCTTACTGGGGCAAGGTGGTTTTCCACCTTAGATTTAACAAGTGGGTACAATCAGGTTGAGGTAGATAAGGTGAAGACAGCTTTCTGTACTCTATTTGGGCTGTTTGAATTCAATTGTATGCCCTTTGGGCTGTGTAATGCACCAGGAACATTCCAAAGACTCATGGAACGGCTGTTTGGGGATAGGGGGTTCTCTTCTTTGCTTTTGTATCTAGATGATATAATTGTGTTTTCCTCTTCTGTACAGGAACATTTGTTAAGCTTGGAGGATGTCTTTAAGTGATTGCAGCAGGAAGGTCTTAAGATTAAACCGAGTAAATGCAGTTTTTTTCAGAAGCAGGTAAAGTATTTAGGGCATCTGGTATGCGAGCAGGGTGTTGCCACTGACCCTGATAAAGTGGCGGCAGTAAAAGAATGGAGTCGCCCATTACATCATTACAGACAGAGCGAAATATGGAAAACTACAGCTCCATGAAATTGGAGTGTTTGGCCCTGAAATGGGCTGTATGTGATAAGTTTAGGGAATATTTGTTGGGGAATAATTTTGTTGTTTACACCGACAATAATCCTCTGTCACTTGCAGACCTCAAAGTTGGGTGCTTTGGAGCAGCAGTGGTTATCACAGCTGGCCTCTTTTAATTTTGTGATCAAGTACCGACCAGGAAGGGTAAATCAAAATGCAGATGCGTTGTCTCGGCAGGCCATGAATGATGTGTTGCCAGGAGCAGAACTTTCCCAAGTCTTACAGCAGCAGTTGAGGGAAAGATCTCCAGAGCAGCTAGTGGTGAGTGCCAGTGAAGTTGCTGCATTGCCTGGACGTTCACAGGAAGATCTCTCTTACCTGCAGAAGACCAACCAATTATTGGCCCTATTATAAAGCCTTGGAATGTGGGCAGTGTTTACATTCTTCAGAGTTGACTAGTATGGATCGAGCTGTAAAGGAGCTGGTTAGGCAGTGGGATCGATTGTGTGAGAAGGATGGGTGCCTTTATCGTTTATTGTATACACCTGATGGTCATCGAGAGATCTATCAGTTACTGTTACCTCAAAAACTTCAAAGGGAGGTGTTCAGCAGTTTGCATGACAGTCATTGGCATCAAGGTAAAGATCGAACGGCAGAATTAGTGAAGCGTCGTTGCTTTTGGCCAGGGATGATGAGAGATGTGGAACGGTGGTGTAAGGAATGTCAGCGGTGTATTCTCGCTAAAGCAGTCCAACCGAAGGTGAGGTTTTTTATGGGAACGTTACAAGCATCCCGGCCTCACGAAATTTTGGCTATTGATTTTACCTTGTTAGAGCCAGCAAGTGATGGGAGGGAGAATGTTTTGGTGCTCACTGATGTTTTTTCCAAGTTTATGCAAGCTATCCCGACTCGGGATCAGCGAGCAGGCACTGTGGCAGAGGCTTTGGTTCGGCATTGGTTTCATTTGTTTGGGGTCCCATGTCGTCTACATTCAGACCAAGGGCGAAATTTTGAAAGTAACCTTATTGGTCAGTTATGTAAGGGTTATGGTGTACAGAAGAGTCGCACAACCCCGTACCATCCGCAGGGTAATGGGCAGTGCAAACGTTTTAATCGGACTCTCCATGACCTGTTGCGGACTTTGCCCCCGGAGAAAAAGAAGCGGTGGCCTCAACATCTGCCACAGCTTGTCTATGCTTATAATACCACAGTGCATTATTCTACTGGTATGAGCCCACATTTCTTAATGCTTGGATGTGAACCCAAATTGCCGGTTGATTTCTTGTTAAACAATCAGTTGGAAGAGACTGTAGAGACGCCTGAACAGTGGATTATCGAGGCTTCAGGCAGCATATAGTGAGGTACAGGAGAGGCTGAAAGAAAAGGTTGCTCGTCGTAACAGACGCTATCAGGGTGGAATAAATGACCAGGGTTTTAGAAAGGGCGAGTTGGTCTACCTCAAAAACCATTATCGTGGGCGAAGTAAAATTCAGGATGTGTATGATTCATGTTTGTATAAGGTGGTGTGTGAATCAGGAGAACAGGGTGCTGTGTATTCCGTGGCTCCTGTGTCTCAGGCAGGGCCTGTGAAGCAGGTCCATCGGATGAAAATGCGTAAGGCATTGATTGACCCTGTCTTAAGTGAGATGGATGCTACTGTGTCTAATGAACCAGTTAGCTCTGCTACTGACTCGGATAGTGATGCGGTCTCATGTGTATTATTACAAGGGGATTGTGATGTGTCACCCCCTAAGATAGCTGAGGATGGTGCTGTAGGGATTTGATGAACAGGACACTGATATGCCACTGAATCACCATCATGAGGCTTCAAATTAATTCAATCATAAGGCATTGATTGACCCTGTCTTAAGTGAGGTGGATGCTACTGTGTCTGATGAACCAGTTAGCTCCAGCAGTGGGTCTGCTAATGACTCAGATAGTGGTGCGGTCTCATGTGTATTATTACAAGGGGATTGTGATGTGTCACCCCCTAAGATAGCTGAGGATGGTGCTGTAGGGATTTGATGAACAGGACACTGATATGCCACTGAATCACCATCATGAGGCTTCAAATTAATTCAATCAGGAGTCAACAAAGCTTTCTTTGTATCAGGACTGAAAAGCCAGTTCACAACATATAGAAACCCCAATGTCTTTTGACCACCAATGGATGGAACCATTATGTCCAAACAGGAAAAGGATGAGTAAATTAACTGATGCCCACAGGCCCACAAACACGGGATATACAGCGTGACGCCACATGACTTTTGACCACCTGCTTCCTGCATGACTGAAACCCCTACGTTTCTTGTGTCACAGACAAAGAAACAGAACCTTGCATGACGATTTTAAAAGACAAATCGTTTAAAAAGTAGTGAAAATGTATCCACTGCATGTGTTATGCCGTATATATATATATATATATATGTGTGTTGTGTTATTGAAACCATGATATTTTAATATGCCTTATAACTCGTTTTAGCAGACAAAGCATTTAATATGCGTGTAAGTTATGGGAAGTTTAATATCGGGTGATAGCTTGTCTTATTCGCCGAACATTGGTGTTAGTGAAAAGTTTATATTTTGTATCATTCTCTGGTGATAGTACTTTTATCAGAAGTTATTTAAAACTTCCAGAAATACGCCCCACGGAGCATGTGACTTGTGCATGAAAAAAAGGAACCACACAGGGCGTGGCTAAGCCCTGCAACAGCGTCCGATTGGAAGATCGCTTCATGGGGCGGACCAAAGGTCAGTCTGCTTAAAATGGACACCAGGCTTTCAAGCTCGCTGGCTCGCTCTCTCACTCAAAAGAACTTTGGCTTTCACTTTGGTGAGCGCGACAAAGCACCCCCACGCTGTAACATCGCACAAGCGAGACCATCTAAGAACTCAAACACTTCAGTTGAAGCTTCGTAACTCTGCAGAACGCAAAGTCTTGCAAACTCAGGCTTTTAGCAGGACTGCTGAAGCCTCTTCCGTAACCCGGCAACCAACCAACCCAACGAGGGCTTTTCCAAAAGGACGTCATTCAAACGTCATTCCGACGTCACCGCAACAGCCAATCAGCGAAGGAATTTCCCTCCAGCAGCCATCCAGTAGCCACGAGAAACGACTCATCTTTTCAGCTGTCAACCAAGCAGAACGCAAGTAAACGAACAAAATCTTATCTCTGCTGAACTGGAGTCGAGCTACTTTAAGCAGTAAACATAAGCTAGAATTCTCTGCTTTGTGAATTCTCTCAGGTGAATTTAAATCACTTGTGAAAACGAGTTAGAACTTTAAAACTTCATGCAACCCCGTCAACTCTCATTCTAAAGAAACTGTATGCTTGTGTGTTTTAGCTTAGTTTTGATGTAATCTAGAATAGCCAATAAAATTAATGTTTCATTGATAACGAAACAGATATTCATATTGTTAAAACCTACTAAGAATCACCAGCTCGTTGGACGACCCTTGATTTAAAGTGTAAACTATCAGATTTGAATTCAGCTTTAATCAGGTTGACTCAGAATTTTCCGATTTGAGTCCTTTTAAAACCTGAATGAATTAATAATAATTAATTCCCTTACAAATTAGTTAATTTAATTACAGTGCGTTGGAGAGTTCCGGTGTATCGAAGGCTCAACCCTTAGGGCTGAAGCGTTCTAGGAGAACTACAGCAGGTCAGCACTCAAATCCATATAGACTGCCCGGGCCGGTAGTTGCACCAGTAGAGGAGTTGTAGCCCTGGAAACAGATTTGATGTGCTGTTCTTGGGCGAAGAGTCTTTGGTGTGTGTGTGTGCATCGGCGGGTCGCCGATTAATTTCTGGGGGGGAAGAATGTAGCCGGGGAGGTGGCTAGTAGTAGAGGGCGTGGCCATGCAGGTGGGTTGAGTTTTTAAGTGGGCATCGGAAGACTGGGTCCGGTCTTTTTGTGTGGAAGCACGCTGTTTGGTAGCACTTCCCTGTTTGTTTGTGCACGGACATGGTCTGGGTGAGCAGACACAAACATTGTGCTGTCCTCTGTATGTGTAGTACCTCTGTGCTTGATTGTGCACATGGTCCGGGTGAGCAGGTAGGCTAAACGAACATTGGTTGTTTTGTTAATGTTAATAAAGAATAACAATTTGGTCCCTCAGTAAATTCTCTTTGCCACCTTGAAGAATTCTCAGTTACTTTAAAGTGTAGACGGCCGGGAAGTAAGAAAACACACAGTCAAATGTATCCTCAATACTTCAATTTATTCATAGAAATACAGATATTATATAGGCATATGTCGAGGGGAGTTTCATCCTCTTAACCAATGAGGATATGAATAACATACACATAGGATCTTTGGCCAAGAACATGTGTTTATATAAAATAGCCACATGTACAGAAAAACATGGACATATTAGGAATAGACTTATGCGAAGAATGCTGAACTGTCTTCAGAGTTTCATCACAAACTCCTTTACCCTTGTAGTCATAACATTCATGTCATTAATTGGCGCCTTTAAATCAAGAGAAGCTTAAATGTATACATTTAAGCATGCATACCTTGCATATAAGTAAGACATATTTAAAACATAATATCAAGAGAGAGAGATGGATACAGAAGG
>NW_015506496.1:153567-167323 GCF_001515645.1 Sinocyclocheilus grahami | reverse complement strand
TACTTTTATCAGAAGTTATTTAAAACTTCCAGAAATACGCCCCACGGAGCATGTGACTTGTGCATGAAAAAAAGGAACCACACAGGGCGTGGCTAAGCCCTGCAACAGCGTCCGATTGGAAGATCGCTTCATGGGGCGGACCAAAGGTCAGTCTGCTTAAAATGGACACCAGGCTTTCAAGCTCGCTGGCTCGCTCTCTCACTCAAAAGAACTTTGGCTTTCACTTTGGTGAGCGCGACAAAGCACCCCCACGCTGTAACATCGCACAAGCGAGACCATCTAAGAACTCAAACACTTCAGTTGAAGCTTCGTAACTCTGCAGAACGCAAAGTCTTGCAAACTCAGGCTTTTAGCAGGACTGCTGAAGCCTCTTCCGTAACCCGGCAACCAACCAACCCAACGAGGGCTTTTCCAAAAGGACGTCATTCAAACGTCATTCCGACGTCACCGCAACAGCCAATCAGCGAAGGAATTTCCCTCCAGCAGCCATCCAGTAGCCACGAGAAACGACTCATCTTTTCAGCTGTCAACCAAGCAGAACGCAAGTAAACGAACAAAATCTTATCTCTGCTGAACTGGAGTCGAGCTACTTTAAGCAGTAAACATAAGCTAGAATTCTCTGCTTTGTGAATTCTCTCAGGTGAATTTAAATCACTTGTGAAAACGAGTTAGAACTTTAAAACTTCATGCAACCCCGTCAACTCTCATTCTAAAGAAACTGTATGCTTGTGTGTTTTAGCTTAGTTTTGATGTAATCTAGAATAGCCAATAAAATTAATCCCGTGGCCAGGGGGAATACAGATATTCAAATAGTTAAAATCTATTAAGAATCACCGGCTCGCTGGACGACCCTTGATTTAAAGTGTAAACTATCAGATTTGAATTCAGCTTTAATCAGGTTGACTCAGAATTTTCCGATTTGAGTCCTTTTAAAACCTGAATGAATTAATAATAATTAATTCCCTTACAAATTAGTTAATTTAATTACAGTGCGTTGGAGAGTTCCGGTGTATCGAAGGCTCAACCCTTAGGGCTGAACTGTATGTGTAGTACCTCTGTGCTTGATTGTGCACATGGTCCGGGTGAGCAAGTAGGCTAAACGAACATTGGTTGTTTTGTTAACAAAGCCTTGTTTCATTGAAGTAGGATATTATGTTTTTAATGTAGATGTAAACATCGTGGATTTGTTTGCTGTTGGTCATGCTCATTCTTCTTTGATCTGGAAAACCTTTGGAAAGTAGTTTGAGATTGACGGCGGTGTTGCAGGTAATTGCAGAGGTTTTTATAAAGGAGTTGTAAGTGTTTTGCTTTTATTATTTTAATGAAATTAAAATAAAAATTAACAATTGGAGTCATTTTTCCTTGTGTTTTGTGTTTGGTTATTTGTATTTTTGTATTAGGTTTAGTTGATCGCTGTTCCTCCAGTGTTTATGTTATGTTGCATTTCCTCAGCTAGCCGGTCCTTGTATGTGCGCGCTGTATGCTTCCAGCGCAATTAAGATTTGATGATTGCTGTGAATCGGACTGGCTAGCAGAGTGTTTTATTTTCTTTCTTGTTTGTTTGTTTTTCTTATTTGTACATCTCCCTCAGCCTCGTGTGGCCAGCCAACCTTTGTACCCTTTATACATGTTGATACTTTGAAACACCTGCATTATTTATTTGCATGAGGGTTATGTTTGCAGTGATATTAACCGTTGATTTGGAGTACTACTTTTGAGTCAGGTGTGTCTTACATGTAGTAGGAATTAAAGGGTGTTTGTCATTTTCTTTTTGGATTACTTTGTGCAGAGAAGCTTGGATTGTATTGGGGTTTATAGAGGGTTGGCTGGCTATTAACATTATTTTTATGAGAAGGAATTAATTTCTGTTAAATGATGTATTCTGTTTGTTTATTTCGTTATATTGGTTCATTTGTATGAATAAACGTTTTTTTTTATGTAAGTTTATGATTACTAGTTTTTTGGGGTCACCCTTGCTTGAAGAAGGAGTAACATATATTTAACAAATACTCTGTAACACCCCTCAGTCAACAAACCAACTATGACGGTCTATGGACCCTTCCCCCGAAATGCATCTAACACCTCAGAAAGGTAGAACAGGCCTCTGGTTCCATGGCAACCAGTGTTGATATCACTGGTTTTATTGGCCAAAGGAATGCGGGCAGAGAAACTCACAATTCATTTACCCTTAGGAAAGACACATAATGCCCATAAAAATGGACTCTTCTCTAATTAATTCATAGAAAAACCTTTCTGTCAATGAACACACATCTCCTCAGGACATTGAGTATGCCATTACTGTTCTTGTATATTGTCTTTTGAATTGTATACTGTTTTGTGTGTGTGTGTTATGATAGATCACTAGTTAATATAACCCCACCGATACCATGTTTGGTCTCTTTGAATTTGTCTTCTGATTATCTAAATGAGCATTTATAGGCAATATATTTGTGTTCTAAGAATCTTTAGTCATTTTAATTTGAGTTCCATATGCAAATTACCATGTTCTCACACAAAGGGTCAAAAAACTCCCGCTTGGAATTTCAGCCTTTCTCATTGGACAAGCCCATCCTGAGAGGCGTGAATCTAAGACCTTAAAAGGCTCACGCACAGTTCCGCCCATGTTGTTCTTCTTCTGCCAAGTCTTCTGCTAAAACCTTCTGATTGCGGCCCGTGTGGAGAACCTGAGCCGGTACGGGCGTGCCTGGTGGGCTCCAACACATAGTCAGTCAGTCTGCGGTTCTGTTAGATTCTGAGAAGATGAGGATGTGAGCTGGCACCCCTCTAAGGACACCCTAAGTCTGCGCCAGGACTCGGGCCTTGACTTTCCATTCACCAAAGATCCTAGGATCTCAGCTGATGTCTCTTTTAGCTCTTTTTCACTTTCCATTGGGAAGCAACTCCCAATCATCATCGAGTTAGAACATCTTTGAAATTCATCACTCTTCAAACCCGGAAGAAGGTGATCGCGACTCCTACACCACCGAACCTCCAAACCATCAAGACTTTCATTCGAGACTGCATCCGTACGCTCGTTCCAGGCCAAGGCAATTCAAGTATCGTACATTTAACTAAACGAAACAAAGGTTTAGTATAAGCTGTAGACCCCGTTCTAAAACGGCGCTGATGGTTTCATTCAGGTGGTTAACTGACTCTTTTCATAGCTTCATTCTCTGGTTTTCCTGATGGTTTCATCCATCAAGTCTCACTTGCCCTTTCCCATGTATGAGTGATTGTTTGTTTGTTTGTTAGGCTAGTTTGTGTTAGTGTTTAGTTAATAAAACTCTTGTACACAAATTACATGAGTTTCTGATTCTGCCTTGCAAATTAATTGTCCCTTTATGATTTTGATCCTTACTACATGCTCTAATGCATTAATACTGTATGAAAGTATTTGCTGTGGCCACGGAAATACTCTTTCCTAGAGTTTATATGAACTTACACTGAATGTTCGCTCGACAAACAGATTGGTTGATGGCAATTTAATTCTGCTACAGTTACTACTGGCAGCTGATATAAATAATTGTAATGAATCATAATTAACTGAAATTATTTATATACATTTCCCTTTTGAGCTAATTTGCTACACTGAACCCAGAACGTTATCAGGAAGGCTATTCCAGAGTTTGGGAGCCAAATGCACAAAAGCTCTACCTCCTTTAGTGGACTTTGCTATCCTAGGTACTACCAAAAGTTCAGAGTTTTGCGACCTTAGGGAGTGTGATGGATTGCAGCGTGGTAGAAGACTAGTTAGGTACGCAGGAGCTAAACCATTAAGGGCCTTATAGGTAAGTAATAATATTTTGTAACTGATATGGAACTTAATAGGTAGCCAGTGCAGAGACTGTAAAATTGGGGTTATATGATCATATTTTCGTGACCTGGTAAGGACTCTAGCCGCTACATTTTGGACTACCTGTATCTTGCTTATTGAAGATGCAGGACAACCACCTAGCAGTGCATTAAAATAGTCCAGTCTAGAGCACATGAATGCATGAACTAGCTTTTCTGCATCAGAATCAGGTAACATGTTTCATAGCTTGGCAATGTTTCTAAGATGGAAGAATGCTCTTTTTGTAACATGGGAAATATGATTTTCAAAAGACAAGTTGCTGTCTAATATAACACCCAGATTTTTTACTGTAGAGGAAGCAACAGTACATCTGTCTAGTTGAAAATCTTAATCCAAGAGATTCTGAGTACTGCTTTTTGGTCCAATAAGTAATGTATCTGTCTTACCCAGCCATGTTCCTGTGGCTCAGTGGTGGAGCATTGGGTTAGCAGCGCAAAAGGTTGTGGGTTTGATTCCCAGGGAACTCACATACTATTGGTAAACAAATATATAACCTGAATGCACAGTAAGTCACTTTGGATAAAAGTGTCTGCTAAATTATTAAATTATCCAAATTAAATAGGAGAAAATTATTGGTCAACCAATCTTTTACATTTTTAACACACTCTGTTAGCTTAGATAATTTAGAAGTTTCATCTGGTCTTGTTGAGATGTATAGTTGAGTATCATCAGCATAAAAGTGGAAACTAATCCTGTATTTTCTAATAATATTACCAAGGGGCAACACGTATATTGAAAATAGCAGAGGACCTAGGACAGATCCTTGTGGCATTCCATACTTACTGGTGATAATTGAGATGACTCCCTGTTTAAATGAACAAAGCGTAAAAATAAACCATCTTAAAGTCTGCCCTTATAAAATACCCATATAGTTTTGTAATCATCTATGAGTATGTCATGATCTATGGTGTCGAACACAGCACTAAGATCAAGTAAAACTAGCAATGAGATGCAGCCTTGGTCTGAGGCAAGAAGCAAGTCATTTGTAATTTTAACAAGTGCAGTTTCTGTGCTATGGTGGGTCCTGATACCTGACTGAAATTATTCATAGAGATTTTTTTGCAGGAAAGAGCACAATTGAGCAGACACAACTTTTTCTAAAATTTTAGACACAAAAGGAAGATTTGAAATGGGTCTGTAATTTGCCAGTTCACTAGGATCTAGTTGTGGTTTCTTAATATAAGGTTTAATAACCGCCTGCTTGAATGGTTTTGGGACATGACCTAAAGATAATGACAGTGGTGTAATGTAATGAAGTAATAATACTTCATTACAGTACTTAAATATTCTTTGGGAGTATCTGTACTTTATTTGAGTTTTTATATTTCAGCCAACTTATAATTTTACTCCAATACATTTCCCTGAAGCATATTCATTACTTACTAGAAAATAAAGTCAGAAGTCAGAAGAGCACGGACTGCAGGAAAGCAGGTTTGACGAATCAGTGGTCTAGCGTTTGCAAGTTATAGAGTCCAAAAAAACACCTTTGCTCAAGTGCAAACAAGTGCGTGCACAACCGTGGATGATTTTTTTTCTCTCTCAAGTCGAGTTTGGGGTGTGCGATACAGCATCGTCTGCGATAATATGGTTAGAGTTGTTGTAAAGATGTGCGATCTGACATTATCAAGTATATCACCAAATCACACAAACAGAGACAGAGTGCATGCACGTGATTTATTAGTATATTAAAACTCAAAATTTAAGGCATTCTAAATTGTAGACGGCAAAAATGCTTCTGTATGCTTTTTATATTTATATAATTTAATATAGTTAACTTAATCTATATCACACAAAGAGTACCGTTTTCTGCAGATATCAGCATGATAACAAATTTAATAATAATTTTATACAAGTTCACTAAAGTTAGCAATAATTGACTTACATTTTAGACATAATATTGCTTGTTTTTGCTCAATTTTGCCAACTAAAATAGTTCCAAACAAAGATCACAGCACTGTTTTGCATCTCTGAGCAATGGACGGTGTTTACTTATTGAATGAATCAGCTTTTTGAAGGAATCGGTTGAATAAATGATTCAGTGATTCACTCATTAACAGAGTTATTGCTTTGTTCCTGAATGAATCAGCCGTTTGAACGAATCTGTTGAACCTCAATGACTCAATAATTAACAGTCACTTGCTGCCACCTACTGGTGGTTTTAATTTCACATTTCAACTATTTTGTTTTATGATTGAAATAATTTCAAATATCAGTATTTTTATGTCAAGAACAAAACATTATTTATGCATCTGTAATGGCCGTTTAAATGCATCCATGTCCACTCTGAGCTACATTAAACTGTGTAAATAACTCTTAAATGCTATTTCAGATGCAGATTCCAGAAATGTTTTCTTATGTTGGAATGAAAGATACTAAGTACCGGATGAAGTGCTTCTTATTCTTACCCAAAAATACAAAATGGAAGAAAGAGTTCAAACTGAACACAATCTTGCTACTCAAGCTGTGTATGAACATTTTTATATATATTTATCTGCTTCTTTTCCATTTTGCATTTACGTGTACTTTTACTTTCAATACTTAAGTACGTTTAAGATTTTAAAAATACTTTTCGTACTTAAGTACAATAAATAACACCTAATTTAAGACTTTCACTCAAGTAATATTCTAAATGGTGACTTCAACTTCTACCAAAGCCATTTTCTGGTAAGATATCTGTACTTTTACTTGAGTATGGCTTTCAGGTACTTTATACACCACTGGATAACAAGGAGTTAAAAATATAAAATACATATCAACAGCACTTTTAGAAATATATTTACTTAGAAAAATTGTGATGTGTTCAATACTTATTTTACCCCCTGTATGTGAATAACCCCCATAGCATACATGATCACCCCGTAGCAGATCTATACAGATGATGCTGGGGAAGGTGGAGTGTTTCTGAAGTGTGCTGCTACTGCTACAGCAAACACTAGCCAAGTATTTGAATGTTGAGCATCAAGCTCATTGGCTACCGATACAGGAGAGAACCAATCAGCTGAAGGATTGGCATAATGTTCATGACAATGTTAACGTCTTGGCGGAATAGATCTGCTACGATGCTGCGGCAGAGCAAGTACCAAGACTTGCTACTGCCAATACATCCACAACATGATGCTGTGAGCATGTAATAATTACTGCTGCTGCACATATAACATTTATAACACATATAACTGTCATTAATTTAACATCATTCTCTAATTGTATAGAGCAGTGGGATCGTAAAATGTGTCCATGTGATAGAGGGGGACCTGGGGACTGGGGCAGAGCCGGCGGGATGGGCACCCAGGGCAGAACCAGCGGTCACCACAGTGGTGTGTGTGGAGCTGCCGCCTTGGAACGGGCAATGGCAGGCTCCGCCACTTCGTGAACACTGTGAGCGGACACCGCCACTTCGGGGGCACTGTGAGCGGACACCGCCGCTTCTGGATCTTTGTGAGCGGACACCGCCGCCTCGGGGGAACTATGAGTGGACGCCGCCTCTTCTGGAGCTTTGTGAGCGGACACTGCCAACTTGGGGGAACTGTGAGCGGACACCTCCGCCTCGGGGGAGCTGTGAGCAGACACTGCCGCCTCGGGGGAGCTGTGAGCGGACACCGCCATCTCGAGGGAGCTGTGAGCAGAACCCGCCGCTTCTGGAGCTTTGTGAGCGGGCGCCGCCACCTAAAGGGGATCCTGAGTGGGCACATCCACTTTGAGAACATTGTGAACAGACCCAGCTGCCTCGGGAGGATCGTGAGCGGGCACCGCCGCCTCGGAAGGCTTGTGAGCGGGCACCGCCGCCTCCCTCATCGACATCATCGACATCATTATGTGAGACAAACGAGCCCAGAACAGAAAACACAGGGAGCTTATAAGGAAGAGGCAATCAGGTAAACAGCTGGGACAAATTAATCAATGAATCAGGTGATGAGAGAACAGGTGAGTGGAGTGAAGGTAAAGGAGTCCGGGAGGATGGGAAATGGCGATGGTGGTGAGAGGGAGAAACACCAGACCCAGACCCCTGACAAATTCAGTCTGCTATGTGAGTTGTGTGATACATTGATAGGATTTATTTCTTTGTTTATTTAACTGTTTATTTGTTATCAATGAGTGCTTGTATATATTGATACATTTATTTTCCTATTGTGAAATACTGTGGGTTAAAGTTTCATGGATTGATCGCTATGATTTGATTAAAGTCAACAAAGAGGACCAATTGACTAAAGGCAAACTCTTGTCTCTCTCTCTTTCTTCATTACAAAAAGACAATTCTCATCTGTTGAGTGGACTTCAAGGGCGGGGTCTGCAACACACACACACACACATGACAAATCAAAACATTTTCGTGAATGTGTGTGGAAACAACGTGAGTGTACGGAAATGTATGTGCCTGTGCATAAATACAATGTGCGATCAGTCCGTCAAGAGCACTCATACACGCATTATAACAACGGACTCACGCGTGCTTATTGTACTGAACGACTCTTGTACGCTACCGCAATCGTCTTTACCTTGATTGCAGTCTTCATCCATCAAAACTTTACTCTAGTCGAGAAAACGTAGTTTGCATCTCATCTGGCCATACAGCGGTGGGATGTGTTGACAATCCGTTCAGTCTGTACTTCACACAGCGCAACGTGTGAGGGCTCGCACTCTTCAGAGACAATTACAGAATATTACAGAACTCGTGTTTTAAAGCGAAATACTGGAATGAATAATTCACTTAAAATGCAACGCAAGTCTGTGTTCTCGCTGCAATCTCTGATGTAATCAGCCTGGTTTCCTTTATATTAGCGCTGTTTTGGACCGATTGTTTGAATGCATTCGCTTACTGGATCATTGGACTGAAAACTTTCCCGGAGTTTAACGGCTTAAAATGATCTAATCGCAAGCAGAGAAGCAAAATTTGGTTAAAGGGTTAGAATAGAAATTATGCTTAAGTAATTTTGCCTTATTTGTGTTAAATTATTTTAACGCGTTAAGGATTATAAAATTAATCGCATGCGTTAACGCGTTAATGATGACAGCCCTAATATATATATATATATATAAAAGCAAAAAAAAATTTCTGATGTAAGTGTCAAAACAATGCCCTACTGTATTGCAACGCATCAAAGCAGTCAATCCAACACAGTGTCACTTGAAATGTGTCCATTTCGAATCGTTGTTACCATAGGTGAGACACTTGAAGAAAAAATAAACGATCAGTTGTGGGACTATATTCTGTCATAAATCGCATACCATTCATTGCTGAACTTTCAACCGTCCGCTAATGGAAATGAAATGAAATTACTGGTTGATATGTCCCGATCTTAGTTTACACACGCTTTTGGTCCGTGAATTAGATCTCGCTCGGGACGCATGCTGTCTGTGGAGGTTTGGCCAGGACCGGTTCCAGAATTTAACATATTTTATGTTCCGTCCATTGCCAATCACTGCTATTTTGAGAGTGAATCCCGCATAAATATGCGGGTGTCATTCCCGAAACTTTGCAGAGTGTAGCCTGTGTCCGAAAAACGAAAGTTTCATACAAATTCTGAATGGATTATATAGGCCTACCCTAGAAAGTGTGCAAAGCGCGCTCCCTTTATCACTAAAAAGTGTCACTCATCTTCGTTCATCGCGATCTTACAAAGTTCCGATATAATCAATGAAGCTCTCTAAACTGCACAATGAATCTTTTATTTGCATCGCGTCTGCACTTAGTCATGAGATGATTCACAAGCGTGCAAAACTGCACTTAAAAACTGCGGCGCTTTCAGCGATGAGTGAATTCTGACAAAACGTTTCTGATTGGCCATTGCCAGGGATTCCATGACTAACAATTTGGTTAATTATATATATTACGGATGGTAATTTAACGCATTAATTCGATTAATTAATTACGGTGAAAAATAATGCATTAAAATTATTATTATACGCATTTAACGCACTTTCCCCACCCCAGACCTATGTGAGTCATATGACATTTCATACAGTTGGTTAATGACAAATATGAGGCAGGGCAACAACTCACTGTGTGATGGAGCCTAAAGAACGTATTTAGAATGTCCCTAAATTTCAAGATATGGGGCAAAATACGAGTAATAGGCTAAGTGCAATATCACACGAGTGCAAATGTGATACTAATCTTATAGAACAGTTCAGTAAGTAAGAAGTTAATATTGTGTTATTTTAGACACAATGTTGTTTGTTTTGCTCAATTTTGCCAACGAAAATATAAATACAAAGCAGAACTGTTTGTCTCCGAGCAACACACAGTTGCATTTCAACACACAGCATTTAATTTCTTAATGCATGTTTTGAATGAATTGGGTGAACCATTTGGCACGTTGAAACACTGGCCATAGGCGTGTTGGATTTGAAGCGGCGCTGCACAGATCGATTGGTGTACGACATCAAAGTACCGCGAGAGCGATTCAAAAGCATAAGGAGCCGTCTGCTCTCTATTGCTCTTGCGGTACTTTGATGTCACAGACTGATCGGTCTGATGGTGATGATCCGCTTCAAGTCGAACAAGCCCAATGATTCAATGGACCATTCATAAAGAACCATTTACTTCCTGAATGAATCAGCCATTTGAACGGATGAATAAATGACTCGATGACTTAATCATTAAGACATTTACCACCACCTACTGGCAGTTTTTGTTTATTATTTAGAGTATAATTTCATTAAAGAAATAATTTCATATTTCCATAGTAATAATAAAATTTATCAAATAAATTATTAAAAGGTAAAGTTCATCCACCCAAAAATGACAATTGTGTCATCATTTACTCACCCTCATGGTCCAAAAGAGTATATGTAATAAATTTTGTCAAACAAAATATTTCTTGCTGAAGCTACTTTTTGTAATGTCTATTTGATGCTTTACACAACAATGACTTTAAATGATCTTTTTGGAGTAATTTCTCAGCCAAATTTGATGTGCGATTAATTAGATTAATTAATCGCCACATCATGTAATTAATTAGATTAGAAATGTTAATTGCTTACCAGCCCTAATATATATACAGTGGGTACGGAAAGTATTCAGACCCCCTTACATTTTTCACTCTTTGTTATATTGCAGCCATTTGCTAAAATAATTTAAGTTAATTTTTTTCCTCATTAATGTACACACAGCACCCCATATTGACAGAAAAACACAGAATTGTTGACATTTTTGCAGATTTATTAAAAAAGAAAAACTGAAATATCACATGGTCCTAAGTATTCAGACCCTTTGCTCAGTATTTAGTAGAAGCACCCTTTTGATCGAATACAGCCATGAGTCTTTTTGGGAAAGAGGCAACAAGTTTTTCACACCTGGATTTAGGGATCCTCTGCCATTCCTCCTTGCAGAGCCTCTCCAGTTCTGTCAGGTTGGATAGTAAACGTTGGTGGACAGCCATTTTTAGGTCTCTCCAGAGATGCTCAATTGGGTTTAAGTCAGGGCTCTGGCTGGGCCATTCAAGAACAGTCACAGAGTTGTTGTGAAGCCACTCCTTCATTATTTTAGCTGTGTGCTTAGGGTCATTGTCTTGTTGGAAGATAAACCTTCGGCCCAGTCTGAGGTCCTGAGCACTCGAGAAGGTTTTCGTCCAGGATATCCCTGTACTTGGCCACATTCATCTTTCCCTCGATTGCAACCAGTCGTCCTGTCCCTGCAGCTGAAAAACACCCCCACAGCATGATGCCGCCACCACCATGCTTCACTGTTGGGACTGTATTGGACAGGTGATGAGCAGTGCCTGGTTTTCTCCACACATACCGCTTAGAATTAAGGCCAAAAAGTTCTATCTTGGTCTCATCAGACCAGAGAATCTTATTCAGGTGTTTTTTAGCAAACTCCATGCAGGCTTTCATGTGTCTTGCACTGAGGAGAGGCTTCCAAACACAGCTGGACTCAAATGAAGGTGTAGAACCATCTCAAGGATGATAAGAAGAAATGGACAGCACCTGAGTTAAATATATGAGTGTCACAGCAAAGGGTCTGAATACTTAGGACCATGTGATAATTCAGTTTTTCTTTTTTAATAAATCTGCAAAAATGTCAACAATTCCGTGTTTTTCTGTCAATATGGGGTGCTGTGTGTACATTAATGAGGAAAAAAAATAACTTAAATGATTTTAGCAAATGGATATATCTTGGACTGGTACGATCAACACACAATTTTTTTATTTTTTTTGAAAATCATTTTCAAAAAACATTCTAAAAATTGTGTTGATCGTACCAGTCCAAGATTTATTTACTTTTGTCACACTTTCACCGGGAATACACACAAAAAAATAGAGTGGATTCGAGGAGTTTAAATGGGTGCAATAAAAAAAGTAACAAAAGTGTCCCTCGCGGGTCATTTTGACCCACATAGGAATTAATAGAATTTATGAGAAAACTGCGTTTTTTTATTACATATGATTTATTTATTTTTTTATATACAAAATCTGAGACAATCCAGTAATGATTTATAGAATATAATATCCCCAATGCAGAAAAAACTAAAATACACACACACACACACATACACACACATGGTACATACACTCCCATAGAACACATTATATTATGTTTCATGTTTCTGCTGGGATATGACTGTCATTTTTCCATTTTTTTACTTAACAGTTACATTTGAGTGATATGGTGGAGACCAATGAGTTTATATCATATTTATATTTTTAAAAATATATCATATTTATGTCTTATTTATGAAATTGTATGAATATACATATGTTTAGGTTATAATGCAGTTACAATTTACTTTTCTTTTTTTTTTTTTTACAAAATATAGATTTTGTAATGCTTCTCTCTCGCTCTCTCTCTCTCATATATATATATATATATATATATATATTTGAATCCATAAACAACCAAATTGAAGCCTCAAGATTATCTAATTTCTCATTATGGATTCTCATGTTTCACTTGTTTTGCCCAGTTAAAATTCTCCATAGGATCCTATATGCCCCTCTAGTGGCTGTAACCATAAAATGTAATTTTATGTCATTTTTTCCCCACCAGATGGCATCAGAGACTCAGTGACTCAATTCCAAAGCCAGCTGTTGGTTATTGATAAACAGGACTGAAATTGTCTTTATTTATTTTTGTTTTTTTGGTGAAATGTACAAAAAAAAAAAATATATATATATATATATATATATATATATATTGAATCCATAAACAACCAAACTGAAGCCTCAAGATTATCTAATTTCTCATGTTTCACTTATTTTGCTCAGATAAAAATCTCCATAGGATCCTATAGGCCCCTCTAGTGGCTGTAACCATAAAATGCAATTTTATGTAATTTTTCCCCACCAGATGGCATCAGAGACACTCAGTGACTCAATTCCAAGGCCACCGACATAAATATTTAGAAAAAAAAAAAAAAAAACTAAAAAAATTGATCAATATAAGATTTCTGGACCAAAAAAAAAATTTGTGTAATTTTTTGCCTTCTGTCATTTTGACCCATGAGGGACACTTTAGTTATAAGTTCGGGAGGGACGGATGAGGCATATATATATATATATATATATACAGTGGTGTGAAAAAGTGTTGGCCCCCTTCCTGATTTCTTATTTTTTTGCATGTTTGTCACACTTTAATGTTTCAGATCATCAAACAAATTTAAATATTACACAAAGATAATGCAATTAAATACAAAATGCAGTTTTTAAATGATGATTTCATTTATTAAGGGAAAAACCTGTCCAAACCTACGTGGCCCTACGTGAAAATCATGAAATAACTGCAATTAACCACATTATTTTAGAACGCTGAGTTAAATTTCACTAGCCACACCCAGGCCTGATTACTGTCAGACCTGTTGAATCAAGAAATCACTTAAATAGAACCTGTCTGACAAAGTGAAGCATGCTTAAAGAGCAACACATTATGAAAATCTAAAGAAATTCAAGAACAGATGAGAATCAAAA
>NW_015506496.1:126099-153284 GCF_001515645.1 Sinocyclocheilus grahami | reverse complement strand
ATATATATATATCTATATATATATATATATATATACTTCTTTCTATATTGTATTTCCTGATATTATCACTTTAACATAGTACCTCCACAGTTTTTTTTTTTTTATTGTTCAGCAAAAGTCAAAAGCGGGACTGACATAGATATAATGACTTGTTTGTTTGAGTCCTGTAGTCTGTTCATCTAAATGTCTAACTATCATTTAGCGATAAAAAAAAAAGGTTTTGTAGCTCAGCATCTCAAATTAAGCATTGAAATGTACTGTAAATGTCTATTATAAACTTGTTTGATTTGTTTTGTTTTTCATCTAACAACCCACAATGAAAACACCTAAATAATTTTACCATGTCTTAATACAGATTAGAAAAAAAAATGATAAAAGGATGGGAAGGTGACATCATGATTTCCAGAGATGCCCACTTAGCACCTCCTGTTCTTTAAAGCAACACCCCACACAGCTGTCATCATAAATTAGCAGGCAGAATGGGTGAGTGGGTCAGAAAGAGAGAGATGTGGATCACTGTAAACATCTGCCTGTATCTGTCTTTTAAATGCATCTCTGCAGCTTCAATCCATAGTTCAAGTACTTGTCAGCTCCAGGGACGCTTCAAGTTAAATGGAATGTACCAGGATGGAGATGTTATACTTGGAGGCCTGTTTGAGGTTCATTTTTTCACTGTGTTCCCAGAGCTGAGCTTCAGAACTGAGCCAGAACCACCATACTGTGAAAAGTGAGTCTGGAGCCAGAATGCCTTCTCAACTATAAAAGATGATAGAGACGTAGATAAAAAAAAAAAACAATAAATAAAAAATGACAGAAATATGACAATTTTTGTTGAATGATATGCAATGTGATACTATCTTGACCAAAAAAGAAAAATCTATATTGAAACCTCTTTATATTTAAACAATTGTGTACCATAGGAGGATTCCGTTATTGCTGAATGATCGCATTCATATTTGGAATATATTAATGCTTATTTTGTATGTATTCTCTTTTCTGTATCATGTTATAAACTTTGTTTAATAATTTTTTTTTGCTTAGATTTGATATGGAAAGCTTCCAGCAGGCACAGACCATGGTTTTTGCTATAGATGAGATCAATAAGAATCCAAATCTGCTGCCTAATGTCACTCTTGGTTACCATCTTTATGACAACTGTGTGATGCTAGGAATGGCATTCCGTGCTGCCATATCCCTAGTTAGTGGAACAGAAGAGAGATTTTCCAACCTCAACTGCACTGGCCCTCCTCCAGTGATTGGGATTGTGGGTGATCCAGGTTCAACTCCATCCATTGCAATTTCCAGTGTTCTGGGGCTGTTTCGAGTACCTATAGTAAGATGGGATGAAAAAAGTAAAAATGCCCTATATGCATATTTTTTGTACTGTTCAAATTCATTTATGTTCTTTTTAGTTATGTGTATCCTGAATCAATTTCTTCCAGCACTTTTTTTTTCTAATCTCCACGAGTATGTAGATCATAATTCCATTTCTCTGTCTCATGCATTCTCTCTCTACATCTTCCCTAATTAGGTTAGTCACTATGCCACCTGCTCCTGTTTGAGTGACAGGAAAAAGTACCCCTCTTTCTTTAGAACAATCCCCAGTGATGCCTTCCAGGTGCGGGCTATGGTTCAGATCTTAAGGCATTTTGGATGGACATGGGTTGGACTCCTCTACAGTGATGACGACTACGGCATCTATGCTTCTGTTTCCTTTAAGCAGGAAATGCAGCTGTTCGGAGGTTGTGTTGCTTTTTCTGAAATCCTGCCCCATGATAACAACCACAAAGACATTCGGCGTATAATAGGAGTGATTCAGGCCTCTACAGCTAGAGTGGTGGTTGTTTTTTCTACTTCATCTTATCTGATGGCTTTGATGGATGAGGTGGTATTGCAAAACCTGACAGGCAGACAGTGGATTGCAAGTGAAGCATGGGCTACCTCACCTGTCTTTCACACTTCACGTTTCCTGCCGTTTTTGGGGGGCACACTGGGCATTGCCATCAGACGTGGAGAGATCCAAGGACTTCAAGAGTTTTTGCTACGTCTTTGTCCCAGCAATGATCCAAGAAATAATATGTTGAAGATCTTCTGGGAAAACATGTTCAGGTGCAGTTATAAAACTGGGGGTATGGCGATAGATGAAGAGCAAGTGAAAAAGGTGTGTACAGGACAGGAGGATCTGATCATCACAAACACACCATACACTGATGTTTCAGGGCTGAGAGCAGCGTATAATGTCTATAAGGCAGTTTATGCCATGGCACATGCACTTCATGACCTGATGCAGTGTGAGGAGGAGAGAGGACCATTTAGTGGGAACAGATGTGCCAACATAACCAACCTAAAACCCTGGCAGGTAAGGCCCACAGGTATAGTGCAGATTCTATCCAGGCATATAGAAGAGCTAAATGTGGAAATATGTGCTCTACATAGATTCATATATCAGATATCTTAATTAAATTGATATTGTCCCAATTATATTATTGATATTTTAGTAATCAAAGAAGATACATTTATATGTGATAACATTTGAAAGCATAACAATTAAATTTTTAAGAAACAGTCATTCACAAATTTTTATAACATAATTTTAAAAATTAAAAGTAAAATATTTCAGTCATGTATGAAAAACAATGTATGAATGCATATCTGTCATGTTTGACTTTTAAATATGTTTTGTCTAAAAACTGTGCAGCTGGTTCACTACCTACAGAAAGTGAACTTCACCACAGGCTTTGGGGATCATGTGTCATTTGATAAGAATGGAGATGCTCTGGCTATTTATGATGTACTGAACTGGCAGCCAAACTCTGATGGATCAATACGGGTCTACACAGTTGGTGTAGTGAATGAAGGGGCAGGGAATGGGAAGGTGCTTTCACTCAACGAGAATGCGTTATACTGGAACTTTCAGTTTAAAAAAGTAATCATGTTCAGTAATTTATTAAATTATTTATATATATATATATATATATATATATAAAATTAAAGGCATGTTACGTTCATTTTTATATATCATAAGAATTAAAGTACTACACTATATTAAGCATACACTATATCACTCTGTGCTAATAAATAACAACATATGTTGTCCGCTGACAGCCCCCATGGTCTGTGTGCAGTGAGAGCTGCCCCCCGGGCACCAGACAAGCCATGAGGAAGGGTCTTCCTGTCTGCTGTTTTGATTGCCTGCCATGCAGAGATGGAGAAATTTCTAATACAACAGGTGAGAAGATTATTGTTGGCAAAATATATTTGAAACTGAATAAAACTTGAAAATAATTTCTTAATAACTTTTTACTTTTTTAATAATTATTTATTTTTTTACTTACAGATGCAATTGAGTGTACTGCATGTCCAGATGAGTTCTGGTCCAATCCAGATAAGGACCAGTGTGTCCCCAAAGAAGTAGAGTTTCTTTCCTATGAGGATCCTCTGGGCATCTCTCTGACTACTGCATCTCTGCTTGGCACCTGCATCTGCACTCTTGTAATGGTCATCTTTGCTCATCACCGTAACACTCCCATAGTACGAGCCAACAATTCAGAGCTTAGCTTTCTGCTGCTGTTGTCACTTAAACTGTGTTTCCTGTGTGTGCTGCTGTTCATTGGCCGGCCACAGTTGTGGACATGTCAGTTAAGACATGCTCTGTTTGGTATAAGCTTTGTCCTGTGCATCTCCAGCATCCTTGTTAAGACCATGGTGGTAATAGCTGTATTCAAGTCATCTCGGCCAGAAGGCAAAGGTGCGATGAAATGGTTTGGAGTTGCTCAACAAAGATGCACAGTTCTGGTCCTAACAGCCCTCCAGGTTGTGATATGTGCAGTCTGGCTATCAACTGCCTCTCCAACACCACAGAAAAACAACCAGTATACTCGCTCTAAAATAGTATATGAATGTGCTATAGGCTCAGTGGCTGGTTTTTCTATGCTGCTGGGATACATTGGACTGTTGGCAGCAGTAAGCTTCCTGTTAGCCTTTCTGGCGAGAAATCTACCAGATAATTTTAATGAAGCAAAGTTTATCACTTTTAGCATGTTGATCTTCTGTGCTGTGTGGATTTCATTTGTTCCAGCATATGTGAGCTCACCAGGGAAATATGCAGTGGCTGTGGAGATATTTGCAATCCTAGCTTCCAGTTTTGGATTACTGGTGGCCATATTTGCCCCAAAGTGCTACATCATCCTTTTACATCCAGAGAGAAACACTAAAAAAGCCATCATGGGAAGAGAACCCCAAAATAAATAGTTTTACATTATTGTGTACTCTAATCATTTTGGTGTTCACCACTGTAAACAAAGAAGTAAAACATGTAAATGCCTGTTGTTTTGTAATATTACCATTATTATTATTATTAAAATATAAGTTATTCTTTCACTTGCTTTAAAATTACATCCTTTATACTTTTATCCTTGTAAAATTGTAATTTTAAGTTTACAATTTGAACTGTCCATAATATATTGAGACTCTTTATTAAATCATATACAATGTATACATATATCTCCACGTTTATCAAATGTATTTACACTTGATTTAATAAATGATTGAGAAGAAGACTGATTAGACTGTGTTGAGAGAGAGAGAGAGAGAGAGAGAGAGAGAGAGATTAATAAGGTTCTCATGTGATTTAATTAAAATGTGAAATTCCTATGAGAAATGCTTTGAACTATGCAAGATTACATTTACATTTAGTCATTTATCAGACGTTTTTATCCAAAGTGACTTACAAGTGAAAGATAACAACATTACAGCATTAAATTCATTCATTCATTCATTCATTCATTATGGCCAAAATGATATACCATAATCAGCTCCCAACAATGTAATGGGTATTGGGAAAGACCCTTTGCCATTTCATGAGGTTAAGGGACAGAAACCATTGCAGTAGAGCAGGGGTGTGCAGCTCTGGGGCCTGATGTATAAACGTTGCGTACGCACAAAATGGGCATGGAAATGTGTGTACGCAATTTTCCACGTACATATCGGGATTTATAAAAAATAAACTAGGCATAAATATGTGCGCACCATACGGAAAGAGTGAGCGAAATAAAGAAGCCAACAGAATGATTTTAAAGTCTGTTTTACATTTGACATACACATTTAGATTAAATATGACACTCTGAATAATGAAGTTAAGCACTGAAATTTCATGAAATTATTATGCAGAAATTACAACATTTGTATATGAATTTAAACAGAAATATTTGCAGTGGATGTGCTGCTTTCGGACAATTTTCCTGTGGTGTGTGATTTAATGTTTTAATCACAGCGAAGATTGCTCAGCGACAATTCCGCTTTAAATTGTGTTCTAAATAGCAAAACTCATGTTCTGAGAAAATACTTTTGCACGAATAATTATCATTGATGTGAACTTGATTCGTCTGATGGCTTTGGAACACAAATGGTAACGACAGACATAAGGATGCACTCGTTGATCAAACAGTCGATTGGCTGGTTTGAATAGGTCCGATGACAGTAGAACTGTTCACAGGTGTCGCGCACAGACAATAGCCTAATGATAACCCCTTTCATGCTCTTCCCAATATTGTGACAAACACCATATTTAAAAGATAGAATTTGAAGGAAACTGTAAGACATGCGCGTTTTATTTTCAAAATGTTTTGTTATTGACGCGGTGAGTCAGACAGCTATTTACACTGCAAAAAAATTATTTCCATAAAAATATAGGCTATAACATTCTAAAATATATGTTTACCTTTTAGGCAAATTGCATAAATTAGAATAGTGATGTCTCAAAACGCATTTATAGACCGTATCTCATATTTTCCTAACATATTGTAGGCTACCCTTAACTGCGTTAAACATGGTGTCAAGTGGATGGAAATATGCATGGAAATGATATGCAGATGACATTATGCATATTAAAACTAGGCGTTGTAAGCTATGGAGCTAATATGGCTATTTCGGGGAGGAGACGGGGTGGAAATTCATGTACGCACAATCTTCCGCTGACTGGGTATTACAAACGGAATTTTGCGCAGGTTCTGGCATACGCATGACTTTATAAATCTGAAAACTTTTGTACGTATGCAAAATCTAGCTTTTGTGAGTACGCACACATTTAGGATGAAATCTACGTAAAGTTTTATACATGAGGCCCCTGGTCTTTTGAGGTCCACCATCCTAAAGACGTAAAAAAAAAAATTACAGGCAGTTGTATTTGATTAGGGTTTGAGCTCAACTCTGCTACTGTATTTTTATTTCTGCTGTATCAGCGTAATAATTAGTGTTCAAGAAGAATTAAGGGGAACTGAGGAACTGTGTAGCCCTATGTGTAGAATGAATTTAGGACTGCTGTCAGGAGTGCTGATAGTGCTGATTAAACAGGAAATGGTCAAGCAGATAGTAAGATACAAGAGATAAGAATGAAAGAAAAATAACAAGTGAATCATTGACAAAAAGCTTGTTGTTTTCTCTATAAATATTGTGTATTTTAATTGTTTAACAAAGAGATTCTTTGCTTAGACGGTCCGTTTAATGGTTTACTTTGTTCAATTTGCACCATCAAAATTAACCAGGTAAAAATTAGCTTCAAACTTAATTTTCCAGGTTTTTTTTCTCTCTCAAAATACTTCACAAATGGATAATTGTCTCTCTGTTTAATTTTTGATTATACACGTTTAGGTTGCTGCATCTAAATAAGATTTTTGAACAAACATAAAACATGACTCATTATTCAAATTTTCAATTTTTTTTGTTTTGTGCTTGCGCTTGGTCCACTCCATTTAGTGTACTAGCCTACAGCCGGAGTGCTGCCGCTTTATGTAGAATATGGTTCATTTGACCATGCAATAATTTATTGACTATGTCAGAACTCATTAACTATGACTGCGCGTTAACATTTACATTTACATTTAGTCATTTAGCAGACACTTTTATCCAAAGTGACTTACAAATGATGAAAATAGAAGCAATTAAAACCAACTAAAGAGCAATAATATGCAAGTGCTATGACAAGTCTTGTTTAGCAAGTTGTCATAGTCATATAAAATGCGTTATTTTTTATTTAGTACTGTCCTAAGATATTTTACATAAAATATGTTTACATATAGTCCCAAAAAAATAGACAAACAAATTGCTGAAATTATTAAAATATCCCCCTTCAAAAGTTTGGGAACCCTTGGTTCTTAATACTGTGTGTGGTTACTTGGATGATCTAACAGTTTAACAGTTTAACTGTTCTGAACAGTTAAACTGAGCACTGTTCTTCAGAAAAATCCTCCATGTCCTGCAGATTCTTCAGTTCCCCTTCAGGAACTCGAGCTGTGTCTAAACGCTATGGGAACACCTTCAGCAGGACCATGCATTGAGTCTTGAGGGGGCTGATTGTGCTTCTGCCCACGGTAAACGCTCCGCTCCCACCGGGGACGCTTCGAGGAGTGTGTCTGTCCTTGTGATCTTGCGGTTCCAGTCCCGCTGCTGCTGAAGCATGGCAGCGATTGAGATAGAGGGGATCGCACATGGATCTAGCGGAGGGGTTGGAGATGGGCTCGCCCTTTCTCCACCTGCACTGCCTAGATCTAGAGCTCTCTCTCGGGGTTTGGAAGCCCGCACTGCGGTCTCTTCCCCCTTTGAGTTAGAGCTTGATGCTGCAGCTTTCTTTCTCCGAGGAGATTGATAATGTTTGCATATGAGCAGACTGTTTTGGATCGCTCGTTCTCCCTGCCCTCACTAAATAAGGGGTGGGGATGCACGCGATTTATGTGTAGCCTGCTGGGCGGGAGCAGCCCCAGCCGTATTCCAGCTCCTCGTTCAGGGATTGTCACTTTTCACACTCCTTAGAATTTTGGAGTCAGAGTGGCGCTCCCGGGCCGAAGGCTTCTAGCAGAAGGTGGATCTGTGGACCATCATTCTCGCTGTATAGTCTTCGGCTAAAATGTCCTGACTCCTATTGCCCAGGGCCGGCCCCCTCTGGGGAAGAGTGGTGTTCACCTCATTATACGGTGCCCGTCTCTCCTCAGTGTCCTCAAGAGATCGGTCTGTCAACCCTGCCACCTCCGGTGCTTCAGGGCACAGCGGTCTCCAGCGAGTGCAACTCTCAGTGTCCGCCTGGAAACGTAGCGGTTCTGGGGGGCTCGCTAGATACAAGAGATAAGAATGAAAGAAAAATAACAAGTGAATCATTGACAAAAAGCTTGTTGTTTTCTCTATAAATATTGTGTATTTTAATTGTTTAACAAAGAGATTCTTTGCTTAGACGGTCCGTTTAATGGTTTACTTTGTTCAATTTGCACCATCAAAATTAACCAGGTAAAAATTAGCTTCAAACTTAATTTTCCAGGTTTTTTTTCTCTCTCAAAATACTTCACAAATGGATAATTGTCTCTCTGTTTAATTTTTGATTATACACGTTTAGGTTGCTGCATCTAAATAAGATTTTTGAACAAACATAAAACATGACTCATTATTCAAATTTTCAATTTTTTTTGTTTTGTGCTTGCGCTTGGTCCACTCCATTTAGTGTACTAGCCTACAGCCGGAGTGCTGCCGCTTTATGTAGAATATGGTTCATTTGACCATGCAATAATTTATTGACTATGTCAGAACTCATTAACTATGACTGCGCGTTAACATTTACATTTACATTTAGTCATTTAGCAGACACTTTTATCCAAAGTGACTTACAAATGATGAAAATAGAAGCAATTAAAACCAACTAAAGAGCAATAATATGCAAGTGCTATGACAAGTCTTGTTTAGCAAGTTGTCATAGTCATATAAAATGCGTTATTTTTTATTTAGTACTGTCCTAAGATATTTTACATAAAATATGTTTACATATAGTCCCAAAAAAATAGACAAACAAATTGCTGAAATTATTAAAATATCCCCCTTCAAAAGTTTGGGAACCCTTGGTTCTTAATACTGTGTGTGGTTACTTGGATGATCTAACAGTTTAACAGTTTAACTGTTCTGAACAGTTAAACTGAGCACTGTTCTTCAGAAAAATCCTCCATGTCCTGCAGATTCTTCAGTTCCCCTTCAGGAACTCTCTAAACGCCTAAACGCTATGGGAACACCTTCAGCAGGACCATGCATTGAGTCTTGAGGGGGCTGATTGTGCTTCTGCCACGCTCCGCTGCTCCGCTCCCACCGGGGACGCTTCGAGGAGTGTGTCTGTCCTTGTGATCTTGCGGTTCCAGTCCCGCTGCTGCTGAAGCATGGCAGCGATTGAGATAGAGGGGATCGCACATGGATCTAGCGGAGGGGTTGGAGATGGGCTCGCCCTTTCTCCACCTGCACTGCCTAGATCTAGAGCTCTCTCTCGGGGTTTGGAAGCCCGCACTGCGGTCTCTTCCCCCTTTGAGTTAGAGCTTGATGCTGCAGCTTTCTTTCTCCGAGGAGATTGATAATGTTTGCATATGAGCAGACTGTTTTGGATCGCTCGTTCTCCCTGCCCTCACTAAATAAGGGGTGGGGATGCACGCGATTTATGTGTAGCCTGCTGGGCGGGAGCAGCCCCAGCCGTATTCCAGCTCCTCGTTCAGGGATTGTCACTTTTCACACTCCTTAGAATTTTGGAGTCAGAGTGGCGCTCCCGGGCCGAAGGCTTCTAGCAGAAGGTGGATCTGTGGACCATCATTCTCGCTGTATAGTCTTCGGCTAAAATGTCCTGACTCCTATTGCCCAGGGCCGGCCCCCTCTGGGGAAGAGTGGTGTTCACCTCATTATACGGTGCCCGTCTCTCCTCAGTGTCCTCAAGAGATCGGTCTGTCAACCCTGCCACCTCCGGTGCTTCAGGGCACAGCGGTCTCCAGCGAGTGCAACTCTCAGTGTCCGCCTGGAAACGTAGCGGTTCTGGGGGGCTCGCTACCTTGAAGGAGGTCTCTAGAGTAGCTAGTCCGGTCATCCCCTGCTGGTCCTCTGCTTCACGGCACCGAACTGGCAGCTCTAAGTACACCAGAGGCCAGTCTCGAGAGACTGGTTCCCTTAGTAGGTCACCTGGCGGTGTGGGAGCCCCTGCTAAACGTGTCTCATTGGGTCCTGCCCCGAGCAGGGTCTGGTTCTATCAGTCTAAGTCTTCCAAGGAGATGATGGGTCTGAGGACCGTCACTTTCAATAGGAGACTTCGGCCAAAAGAAAGCCCTGGTGCCCATCGCTCAGGACTTCTGAGGGCAGGCCCCTCTGGGGAAGAGCAGTGTACACGGTCTGTCAACCCTGCCACCTCCGGTGCTTCAGGGCACAGCGGTCTCCAGCGAGTGCAACTCTCAGTGTCCGCCTGGAAACGTAGCGGTTCTGGGGGGCTCGCTACCTTGAAGGAGGTCTCTAGAGTAGCTAGTCCGGTCATCCCCTGCTGGTCCTCTGCTTCACGGCACCGAACTGGCAGCTCTAAGTACACCAGAGGCCAGTCTCGAGAGACTGGTTCCCTTAGTAGGTCACCTGGCGGTGTGGGAGCCCCTGCTAAACGTGTCTCATTGGGTCCTGCCCCGAGCAGGGTCTGGTTCTATCAGTCTAAGTCTTCCAAGGAGATGATGGGTCTGAGGACCGTCACTTTCAATAGGAGACTTCGGCCAAAAGAAAGCCCTGGTGCCCATCGCTCAGGACTTCTGAGGGCAGGCCCCTCTGGGGAAGAGCAGTGTACACCTCATTATACGGGGTGCCTGTCTCTCCTCACTGCCCTCAGGAGATCGATCTGCCAACCCTGCCACCCATGGTGCTTCAGGGCGCAGCGGTCTGTACCAAATGTAGCGGTACTGAGAGGCTTGCTACCTCTTTAAAGATCTCTAGAGCAGCTAGTTCAGCCGTCCACCACTTCAGGGCACAGAGCTAGCTGCTCCGATTACACCAGAGGTCAGTCTTGAGAGACTGATTCCCTTAGTAGACTATTTGGCAGTGTGGAAATGTGTGCCAAACGTGTCTCAGTGGGTCCTGCACACTGTAGAAAGAGGCTACAGAATCCTGATCGGTTCTCCTCTGCCTCGTTTCAATGGGGTCATTCCCACTCTGGTGGGTCCTGAGCAGGCTCTGGTAATAGAAGAAGAAGTAAACACTCTCTTGAGGAAGGAGGCCATCGAGGTGGTCCCTCCTCTCGACAGAGAGTCTGGGTTCTACAGCTGGTACTTCATTGTTCCGAAGAAGGATGGAGGGTTGTGTCCCATTTTAGATCTGCATCAATTGAACCGCTTAGTCGTACGACTGAAGTTCAGGATGCTTACAATCAAGCAAGTCATGTCTCAGATCAGGTCCGAAGACTGGTTTGTCACGATCGATCTAAAACATGCATATTTCCATATCTCCATCCTTCCTCAACACAGGAAGTTCCTGAGGTTTGCTTTTGGGGGCAAAGCTTACCAGTATCAGATTCTTCCCTTCGGCCTTGTACTCTCACACTGCACTGTCACGAAGTGTGTGGATGCTGCTCTGGCTCCTCTGTGACTCCAGGCCATCCGCATACTCAACTACATCGACGATTGGTTGATATTAGCTCAATCAGAGCAGATGGCAGTTCGGAATCTATATGTCTTTCTCGCTTACATGCAAGAACTGGGGTTCAGACTAAACGCCAAGAAAAGTGTACTTTCTCCACTACAGAGGTCACGCGGCGATGCCTTTGTGCCTTAGACATGTGGAGGAAACCTTGGTTCTTGTCTCAGGGCCCAGTGCTGGGAGCTCCTTGTTGCCGCGTAATGCTAGCGACGGACGCGTCCCTCACCGGCTGGGGAGCGGTCATGAGTGGCCACTCAGCCCGCGGTCGCCATCTCACGTGGCACATCAACTGCTTGGAGATGCTGGCCGTGATTCTAGCATTGAAACACTTTCTCCAGGGCCTAAGAGATCGCCATGCGTTGCTGCACACCGACAACACAGCGGTGGTCTCTTACATCAACCACCAGGGAGGTATGCATTCGCACCCCATTTACAGGCTGGCACACCAGATCCTTGTGTCGTCCCAGGGGAAACTTCACTTGCTGAGAGCAGTTCACATTCCTGGGCATCTCAATATGGGAGCAGACATCCTGTCGAGGCCCAGGGAATGGAGGCTTCACTCTGAAGTAGATCTGGACATTTTTTGGCCAGGCTCAGGTGGACCTGTTTGCGACTCAGGAGACATCACACTGTCCACTCTGGTTCTCTCTGACTCATCCAGCTCCTCTCGCTATGGTACAGACTTGGCAGAGGCTTCGTCTGTATGCCTTTCCCCCGATCGCTCTGCTCCCGGGAGTTCTGGAGAGAGTACGCCGGGATGGGGTCCGTCTACTGCTAGTGGCCCCGTTCTAGCCGGGCCAGGTATGGTTCTTGGACCTGGTGTCCCTTCTCGACGGCTCTATGTGGGAGATTCCCGTGAGGAGGGACCTCCTCTCACAAGCGGGGGGCACCATAGTTCACCCCTGCCCGGAGCTATGGAAGTTGTTGGTGTGGCACCTGAGGGGACACAACTTGTAGTTTCCGGTCTCTCAACTGAGGTTGTTGAGACCATCCTCCAATCCAGAGCTCCCTCTATGAGGAAACTGTATACCTTGAAGTGGAAGCTTTTCACTTCTTGGTGTGGAGACCGCCAGCTCGACCCAGTTAACTGCCCAGTTGGTATATTGCTGGAGTTCCTGCAGGCCCGATTCTCCACAGGGTTGACCCACTCCACCTTGAAGGTCTACGTGGCGGGCATTGCAGCATACCATGCCCCACTCGGTGGCCAGTCAGTGGGCAGACATCCCTTGGTTACACGTTTCATCCGCGGTGCGCTGAGGCTGAGGCCCCCGGCTAGAGAAGCTTATGCTAAGTGGTGGATCAGGATGCTATTCCATAGCCTTGAATCCTCTTAACTCTCCCCTCTCCTTTGGGGGTCAAGGCTCACTCCTCCAGAAGTTGGCTTTTGGGACGTTGCGGGATGTCCACCCCGCCTACTTTCCTAGGTTCCTACTTGTATTCTGCGCCAATCCTGGCTCCTTTTCTCTTGCCTTAGCTGTGCTCTTCCACACTAGGCAGGGATTTGTAAGTCTGGTGGCATGGGCATTCTAGTTCTCATATCATTTTGACGCAGCTCGAGTTCCTGAAGGGGAACATCTCTAGGTTATGCATGGGGGTGGGGGGGGACTTTTGAACAGGATGAAGATGTCCAAATTTTTCTTATTTTGTTGAACTATAATTTCTTTCCCATTTAATACTGCCCTTGCCCTTCGGAAGCAACAGAAGATACTTGCATGTTTCCCGGAAGACAAATTAAGTACAATTTATCTTGATCTTCAAATTCAAAAAGTTTTTCCCAATCACTTTATTTAGCCTTCATTTAAACACTACGTTCGGATTTGTCAATCAGAATGAATTAATTCTGATGGAAGCAAAAAGTGTCCATGTAAACGTAGCTTTACACGATCCCCTTCAGCCAAGGGCCTGAGCTGCATACCCAAAGAACTTACCTGTTAAGGGCTGGGCTTGAGGAATCTTGAACCCAGGGCAGAGCTTGAAGACTTGGAATCAGAAACAAAGAAATTCCTTTAATTGGATATGGCCAAGCATCTAGGGACGATATAACTAGACCCTGGCCTGTCACCCAGGGGCTACCATCTCAATACTATCTCAAGAGCTTGCTCAAAGGAACTGACGCAACAGATCCTTGGTAGCAAACACCCTGCTTAGGAAAGGTGCAAGCAAGTATACATCAGTAGAGTGGGGCCCAAGGTGAGAACCGGGGCCTGAATCAACTCAGAGAAAGGGTATGTGTGGCAGCGTGTAACCCTTACCATACAGGATTTTAGAAAGTGCGCAGGATGCTTAGCATGCACACTTACCACAATGTGGAGTTTAGAAAGTGCACAGAAGCTCAGCGTGTGCACTTACCAGAAACATGGATTTTAGAATCCCCATTGCTAAGGGGTTACCGAGGCAGAGACAGGCCTAGGAACCCCATGTGACTGTGACACGCTCAAGGGAGCAGTTACTTAGTTCAGCGGAAATCCTGCATGCTCAGAGTGCATTTGGACTGGAAATGGCATACTTCATAGAAAAACCCTCCAACCTGAAGGAGCGAATCACCCAACTATCAGAATGAGAGGGGGATACAGATGCTCGACTTGGGAGCATTGCGCTCATAAATGACCCTCTAGTGTGAGGGGAGCACTACAAGCTCAACCACGAGAGCAGCCTATCAGGGAGGCAGAAAGGGGCCTAACAACCTGGTATTGCTGTCTCACTGAGCTCCACAGATCACAGAACTCGACCCTTAGGATGAGAGGGAAATTCAAATGCTCAGGAGGGAGCAGTGTGCTCATAGGTGACCCTCTAGAGTGAGGGGTGCACTGCTAAGCTCAACCTTCAGAGCAGCCTAACAGGGAGGCAGAAAGGCCTAACAACCTGGCGTGGCTGTTTAATGGAGTTCTAAGGAGTGGATAAATTGACTCACAGAATGAGAGGAGAACTCAACGCTCAGTTGGGTGTGACGTGCTTATAGGTGACCTTTTATGGTGAAGGGAGCAATGCTAGCTCAACCGAAAAGCGGCCCACCATGGATGCAGAAGGTGGCCCAACAACCTGGTGTGGCTGTTAACCGGAGCTCCAGAGAGCAGAAGCTCAACTCTCCAAATGGGAGAAGAACTCAGACACTCAGTTTGGGAGCAGTGTGCTCACAAGTGACCCTCCAGAATCAGGGGAGCACTGCTAAGATCAACCAAAAGAGCAGCCTAACAGGGAGGCAGAGAGAGGCCTAACAATCTGAGGTGGTTGCTCAATGGAGCTCCAGGGAGCAGATGACTCGGTGAGAGACCTCAGATGCTCAATTGGGGGCGGCATGCTCAAAGGTGACCCTCTAGGTCGAGGGGGGCACTGCTAAGCTAAACAAAAAAGGGGCAACTCACCAGGGAGGCAGCAAGCAGCCAAACTATCTGGTGTTGCTGCCACGGAGCTCAAGGAGTGGAGGGCTTGACTCTCACCAATGAGAGAAGAAACCAGCTCGACTGGAACAAGCAGTCAATAGCCTAGGGGCAGAGTTCCTAAGTCTCAGGTAGAGAGGAGGACTCACATGATCTGCTTAGGAGCGGTGAGCTCATAAAAGACCCTCCTGCAGTGAGGGAAGCACTGCCAGTCTCAGGAAGACCGCAGATGGGTCATCAGGAATGGGATCCAGCTTAGAAGGGGATCACACCTTCCAACAGGGAACAGCAGGCTCCCACTATAGAGGCAACTAATCAGGGAGGTGATAAGGACGTGCCTAACAACTCACTATGGTTGCACATGGAGTTCTCGGGAGCGGTGCTCTCAGCTTTCAGGTTGATGCAGGCCCTCATAGCTAATACTGGGAGTGGTAGGCTTATAGCTAACCCTGGCAGTGAGGGGAGCACTTCTTAGCTCGACCAGAAGGCAGCGTTAGATTAGAATGGGCAGTCTAACAGGGCCCAATGAGAGACTGTCAGCTGAACACAGTCCCATGCTCTCTGAGTAAACTCAATGAAAGACCCATGGGTCTTTGAGGTTGCAGAGCTATACTGGGACCTGATCACCAAAGAGGCTCCTTGATGAAACCTAAAGACTTGGAGTCAGGGTCCAGCAAGCATTAGGCCCAAAGAAGCAGGCCTAGCATCCTGCTAATAGACCAGGATTTAGTACCAGAATCGAGTTCCAGCATCAGCCTAACCTAGAGATGCAGAAACAACAGTCCTAGTAGCACTGCAGGGAATGAACACTCACTCTGGGTGCAGCAGGTACGTAGTTAACCCTCTGCAGTGAGCAGAGCACTGTCAAGCTCGACCAAAAGGGTAGTGTTATTAACAGAGCTGAAACTGGGAGCAGCAGGCTCATATACAACCCTCCGTAGTGAGGGGAGCACTGCCAAACTCAATCAGAGAGGCAGTCTAAAAGGGCGATAGGAACAAGGCCTGTTATCCTGATACAACTGCTAATAGGGCTCCTACACACTCTAAACCCATATGTCAGTATAGGGAGAATGAGGGTCCCATACAGCTAAACATGAAGGAGTCTGCTGAAGGGATTGTGGGAGCAGCAGGCTCCTGCATCACCCTTATCTTCAAGGGGAGCAGTGCTAGCTTGACCACAGGAACAGGACAGGACCCAAAGCTATTCATGCACATGGTACAGCCCCTCAGAGTGAGTGCCCAAAAATAGACCTTCAGAAGAAGGGAGCAAATCACTCTCATACCTCAGGGAGAAACAGTGCACTCAAATCCACTCCCAAGAGGTCGACTGTTTCAACCATAAGGGTAGTGTGACACGGAGGCCCACAGTGGTCCTGATAACCTGTCAGAACTGCTGAGTGGAATTTAGGCAGCAGAGTTACTCAAAAGTACAAGTGCAGTACATGTGGAGAATGGACACAAGGTTGCTTAAGTCTCAAGGAGCCCCTCAGGAAGAGACATGAATTAGCTCACCTCATAAATGCCCTGGCTAGGGTCGATTTTCAAAGCTAAAGCATCCAGCAGGCCGTCAGGGAGCAGGGCATGGAATATTCCTCAAGTATTGCCCTGCTCAACCTGAAAGCTAACCCTCAAGGAGACCTGGAGGGCCTCGGAGGTTGTAGCACTACGGTTAGGGAACCAGGTTCTGTGCCTGTGACCTACTCAAAAGTTTGCCTCAGGCTAGCGAGAGGGGAGTAAGGTCAAGCTCCTAGCCCCAAAGAGCACTGGTACTCTGCCACACCCAACTGTGGTTACAGGAGCACCAGCTCAGTTCAGGGCCAAGCATTAAGGAGGCTCGCAAGCCAGTACTTGAGACAGAGGAGAAACCTAATTGAGGAGGCCTAGTAGGAGGCCATTCAACCCAAGAGGTCTCCAGGAATTATGTATATGAATTATGTAATTATGTATTATGTTTGTCAGGTCCTTTCCATGCTCTGCCCATCAACCCCGAACTGCCGGCAATGGGCAGATAATTCTCACCACCCGCGGGAGCTACACACGCTTCGTTCATCGGAAATCAGGCGAGAACAGAACAAAGAATAATTTCTTAAACAAATAATTATTTCTTAAACAAATAAATAAGCAATGAATGCAATGACCACATACATATCCTTCAAGAGCTGAATGTGCTTGCTCTTCACCGCACACACAACATGCAAGCCGTGAGAAACTGCGGCTATCAGAGTAAAGCCTCTGGCGAGAGAACATGCACTCCTAGTCGTGCTTAGCTTTCTGCTAACATAAACAAACGGTCAGTGAAGACGAAGAGCATGATGACGTTTTCTCTCTGTGCCCTTTTATACTGTGGTTGCGCTGGTCATGATGTCAAAGGCTGTTGCCGGCCAATGTTATTGTCGTGTTTAGATGTATGCTTCAGACACTGGTCACGCTGAAGGCGTTCCCCCATAGCGGCCGATAGAGTCCCTCGGTAGGAGTGCCCTCGGAAGGGAACTAAACTGGATTTTGTAGCCTCTTTCTACAGTCTGCAGGACTTATTGTGAGTCATTTGGCAGAAGTTTCCATGCTGCCAGGAAGTCTACTACCTCTCGAGGCTGACCTCTGGTGTGGTTAGAGTAGTCGCTCCGGTGCCCTGAAGCAGCAGGGAATTATGCTGCCTGACAACTCTAGAGCATTCTCGTGCTGTGCTGTTGTTGGGCGTCAGCTGAGAACCGTGCTCGCTGGGGCCCGCTGTGCTCTGAAGCACTGGAGGTGGCAGGGTTAACAGAGTGGCCCCCTGAGGACACTGAGGAATGTCAGGCACCGTATGCTGAGGTGTGTACCTCCCCTCACCAGAGGGTTCTGTCCTCAATAATGGTCCAGTTTCAATTTGTATTTAAAGTTCTTTTCGACGTGAGACCATAGTCTGGACTATTTTGATTGTTCCTGGTTAGGTAGACTCTGGTGTTTGAGAGCTGTGGTGTGTTTTCATTACAAGAGGTTGGATTATTCATTTGCTATCAGCCGACTTCAGCTATGGACAGTGTTTGGACATTGATGTACTACAGATAAGACTTTCGCACACATCAACTTTCACATGACGAAATCCTACAATCTTACACTGCTTTGTTTGCATTATTTTTTTTTTACTTTTGTGTGTTTACATTTTGGCTATATGTAGCTGTGTTAACCTGAATTGAATGTTTTCTATTTTGTATTTAATAAATCCATTGATTTTAAATCCCTTTGACCACTGTACATTTTTGACAATTTAGACATTAGTTATGTGGTGTCTGCACCCATTTCAGATGTATAATAATGATTTTTTTCCTAAGACTTAAAGGTACAATATGTAAGATTTTTTTTTATTAAAATATCCAAAAAACACTAGAACAGTGTTATATATTTTGCAGACTTGTGTACTACTTACATTATCCCAAATGTTTCGAAGAATGTTTAAATCCAGAGAAATAAGCAATTTTAACTAGTGACACGGACCGTGTCCATAGTGTCATTGTGTCACCTGCCAATGATGTCATAACCCCTCGATTTCATGGAAACACCAAAGATGCTTTAATATGGTGTGCGTTTTAATAGACCGGTGACAATCGCACAGAGTAGCATTATAACAGAACTTTCAAATGTATCTAGTATGATAAAACAACACTGTTTTCCAACATACGCACGACCAGAAGGAGCGGAAGCGGTCGACTGTGGCATAATAAAAGCTCCTCTGCTTTCGAGCCGTGTGTCATGCTCGTTCAGCGGCCTCGTTTAGCTTCGACGCCTTTCAGCCTCACCCTGCTTCATTCTACTACGTTAATAAATCATTAGTTCATCCATGAACATGATTTCTGCCCGAGTCCCGTCGGAGTCATCAAACTATGCCTTTGTCTATTTGTTTATATTGAATACGCGCCCTCTAGCGGCGAAAATATACATATAAGTGCCTTTAAGTTATAGTAGCTGAAAAGTATTTAAAGTGAAACAGATGTATTGTTATAGATCAGGGGTGCATCCTGTTTCTGAGATCTACCTTTCTACAGAGTTCAGTTCCAACCCTGATTACACAAACCTGTCTGTGATTGGTGGAGAGCAAGTGCTCCTTCAGATCCTAATTAGTTGGTTCAGGTGTTTGATCAGGACCAGGTTGGGCACCCCTGTTGTAGATTAATAGTGTGGGCTAAGTGAGGGATGCCCGTGCAGGGCCAGCACTAAGGGGCCAACGTTTTGCCAATGAGCAAAATCTAAGAGGCCCTTGCCTGGCAGCCCTGGGGGCCCTTAGGCTAGCCCTAAGTGGGCCCGTAAAGGGCCAGTGCAGGCATGTTTGCAGGGAGAGTGTGCTTTCGACCCCTGAGAGGAAGCACGGATCTTGTGAGGACTGAGACAAGGACAAGCCCATCTCGGATCTCTCTTGCTAAATCCACTTGTGATTCCCATGACAACAGCTTATACTGAGCCTCAGCCAGACCAGAGCCAAGAGGATCACAAACCTGGGCACCAATGATGACCTGGGAACCTTGGAACAAATGGAGCTACGATCAACTTAATCTTACGATGTTTTTGGGAAACGCAGCCCTAGCCGCTTTCATCAAACAAAGCCAGGCGGGATCGGATCACACGCAGCGGGAGCTGCTCACACTGGACACAGCTACCTCCCCCAAGAGCTAGCCATGTGTGCTCCGCTCCCAAACAAGCAACGCACAGATCATGTTTGTCCTCGCCTGTAATAAAGCGTGGACATGGGGGAGCACACAGCCTGAAGCGACGCTCGCTCGCCGATTTTTGTTTACATTTTGAAATTGTTATATCTTACTAACAAGGGCAAACAGACTCACTAGCTATAGACATTGAGTAAGGGATAGACTGTGATTGAAGTATTGTGCTGTTGCCTAAATAAGAATAATAATAATAAATCTGATTTCATCATAATTCTAGATGTCTAATTTAATCTGAACCAAGACACAACAAAATTGGCTATGTGAAGTATGTCTTCGGTAAATGCAATTCCAAGCCCCTTCCTCCTATGCTTTGGAGGAGCTGAATATACCATTTACAACCAGGGCTGGGGAGTAACGAAATACATGTAATGGCGTTACGTATTTAAAATACAAAATATGAGTAACTTTATTTTGTTATAATTACATTTTAAATAGGTGGTAATCAAATTACAGTTACATCCGAAAAGTATTTTAGATTACCAAAGTGATTACTTAAATATTAAATTAAGAAATGACATTAAAATTCTAAGTTTGGGGATTTTAACCAATAAGGCAACTGATTCTCCTTGGGGGAAAAAAACTGCATGCAGCAGCCTGTTCATTTAGCAACTCGTAGTGAGAGAGCATACGCTACGTGCTACGCTTGTTTTGGCTACTTTTATGATATGTTTGGTGTGTTTGGATTCGTTTTGAAGCTTGGAATACAGCATGGAATCCCATTCATTGTATTCAAATTGAATTTCTATTGATTGGTAGATTTAAATGACACAACATTTGTTTGTCATTCATAGAAATGCTGTGGAAAACTGATGTTATTTAAAATAAAATGCAAGGAAAACGCAAATCTTATGACTGGTAGATATCACTTTTATTTAGAGTTGGAAAACATAAAAACAAGACATTAATATGTTCCTTTGTGTATAGCTTAAGTATTTCAAAGTATTCTAAAGTATCTAGATTAAGTTACTAAACCTGAGTAATCTAACGAAATACATTACAGATTACTTTTTAAAGCATGTATTTTGTAATCTGTAGTGAAATACATTTTAAAAGTAACCTTCCCAGCCCTGTTTACAACATGGGATAAAATGCTTTACAGCTGCCTACCAGCTACTTTAATAACTTCTTTTTGCGATCACATGTGGAATTTGGTCATTTATTTATAGCCTTTTATATCGCTGCACAAATTAGCATTTCATATGTACATATTCTTTATGGTTATCAAAACACCCCAAATCTCAAGAAAATCACATACAAACCATATCCTATCGTAATCGTGTGTTTATTATCTTCGTTCTTTGAGTGTCAAAGTGTTTATCTGCATTTTGTTATAGTCAGATATGTACGAGGAAGAGCACAGGAAACGTGATGCGTGTGTGATGCGTAATAATAGGCTTGTTTGAGATGAGCAAAATCTGCGCAGAACCGATCACAGCGAGATGCATGCCGGTTAGAAAAGTGTCCGAGTTACGTACAACTTGCTCTGATGTCACGCTGACGTGTGCCAAAAAACTCTGTGGCTGTGTCGGATTGTGCAGTCGAGCGCAGTTGCTCTCCACCACCATCAGTTGCTCAGGCACATCTCAAACAAGCCTATTGACATTTTCACCAACAAATCACCTTTTTGTGTGAGTCAACACAGAGAGGCAGCCCAGGGAGCTGCTAAGTTTCATCAGATCGCGTAAATCAGTGGAAAATGAATAGAAATTATGATTCTGTCTGAAGAAATATGAAGTAAACATGAGTAAATATATCTATATATCTCCATGTATATGCATCTTTGGACTATAAGCCCTTATTGACGCTGTTCAGTGAATCTATGTGAACACAAATAAACCGCTGCTGACGTGACTGAATATGAATGTGTCATGAATTTCTATTCTAAATTTGATACAATACGGATTTATTATTTTGCACTCCTGACATAAGTTACTGTTACTACAAAAATGTTTTATCAAAACAGTGGTCAAATATCAAAGCTAGAGTCTTTAATCTTTCTACTGATGCACAGTTTGTCCAGATCAAGTAAGAGTGTGATGTTTTAACGTGCTGTTAAAAGCTCAGGGGCGTTTTTGGTATTTTCGCCTAAATTTGATATACTCAAATTCAAATGTTTACCCTACACACATACAATGGAGGAAATAAAAAAAAAATGGTTTCATTGTAAGGAAAACCATTTGAACTACAAAATATAAGAGTAATTCTTTATAAATAACATTATATATGTTTCAAATATTACAATAAACACAAAAAAAACATAGGCTCTTTTTTGTTTTTAAATTAATTTTTTTTTAAGTCTGTAATTCAGGTTCTATTAGGTCCAGCTCTTTGCAATTTACTTTGTTTGATGCCACTAGATGGCAAAATGTACCAGAAAAAAATAATCTTTCAAATAACAGCTTCTAAACAGGAGTTATTGTATTATAAGTGAAGCGAGTAAAATAGTCTGTTTTTGCATCTAAATGTGTCATTTTGAGTTTCCTTTGCATAAACAGTATATATAAAACACATTACCCCCAGAATCCTATTTTACTATGTGCCATAAGCACTTTTCTTGATTTTTTGATTGAATTATGTTTCATTTTTATGTTTAAGTATTATACGCTGTAGAATCTACATTTGTTATTGTATTTCTGATGTTATCTATTTTATCAGTGAAGAAATTCATAAAGTCATTACTATTAAACTGTGAGGGAATATTTAGATCGGGTGGCGTCTGGTTATTTGTTAATCTAGCCACTGTGCTAAATAAAAACCTATTATTGTTTTGGTTATTTTCTATGAGTTTGTGGATATGCTCGGCCCTGGCAGCTTTTAGAGCCTGTCTATAGCTGGACATACTGTTTTTCCACGCAATTCTAAAAACTTCCAATATACAAGTAATATACAAAATGGCATAAGCGAATTGGACCAAATTTCCCATTTTGTGTTTTCTAAGATCAGTTTTATTCTTTCAGGATACAGAAGACTGAATACATTATAAAATAAATCTGGTCTATCACAATCTAAAATAGAATCCACATCTTCCAGCTTTATATCATTCCATGTATGTGCATTCTGTATTGGTATATACTGATTCAGAGCATCTCCTCACCTCATCAGCTGAGCCATCCCTGTACCAGCAGCCTCTTCCTGCCAACATCTTTGCATCCCTGGACCAGAGCTGAGTCAAGTCAAGTCAAGTCACCTTTATTTATATAGCGCTTTTAACAATACAGATTGTGTCAAAGCAACTGAACAGCATTCATTAGGAAAATAGTGTCAATAATGCAAAAATGACAATAGTAAACACTAATTTTTCAGTTAAAGACAGTTCATCATTGAATTCAGTGATGTCAACATCCAGCTCAGTTTAAATAATATCTTTGCAATCATGTCAACGATATCGCTGGAAATTAAGTGTCCCCAGCTGAGCTAATCCGATAGCCACGGCTGCTATGACCTTCAGAGCATGAAACAAACAAATAAATGATCATTCACACAGCACTGTAATAATCCATGTATATTTACTGAAATGCATCATGTACTGTGCTTTTCTGTCAATAAACAGTTTATCAGATTGCTAGCTGTGCTATGACGTTTCAAAATAAAGATTCAAAGATCGCAAATGGAGAAAACACGCTGATAAAGCCTCACCAGACGCGTGTTCATTCCTCTCCACGGCGCCACTGAACGTTCTTCATCATATACAACTTGTGATATGATTATCATAGATTGATATTCTCCGAGCCGCACATGCGGTAACTTTTCCGCGTGGCGTTATTGCTTTCAAAACAGTCCGAAACTACACTTCCCAAACAACAACACAGCTACTAGCAGAGCTATCCCGGTGCGTCTGTTTTTTCTGGTGCGCATCTGGACAAAACGCTATATATCTCACCGATGGAAGCACGCAGAAACGTGAAAATGGTCTTGTTTGAAAGAAGAGATCCTAATCTAAAAGATAATATAATATAATATAATATAGCTTGCGGCTGACAAGCAGTGCTATGAGTAGGAATATAACCCATACGAAAATTTGCTTAGAGGTGAGAAATTTCACATCACGATTCTTTTGAAGATCTTTCGATCTGTGATTGTCACACAATGAAATAGAGAGAAAAATGAGAGCTTTCTTGTGATATATGACTTGACTGTTTTGTGAAAAATATATAAAATACACATTCTTTGGAAAAATTATTCGCAATCGTTATGCGGAAATTCGTGTGGGACAAATACATTTCTAAGCTTAATTTTACTCCTTTATGAATCCTAAAACCAAAATTCATAAATGTATTTATTCTTTATAAAGAAGACACTCCAAGCTTTCAAATTAACCCATATATGGGCTGATACCATATAAGGAAGGTTATGTAAATGAAGCATAAACGTTTTTAACGTGATTTGGTTCGGAGTTTAAGGGGTTTTAAAGTGAAACAACAATAATCTGGGGCCGTCACCGATCTTTGACCACTAAGGGGAAAAAGATCACAGAAATAAATTATTCACAGAAATAAATTAGCCTACATTTTAAAATATGTTTCATATAAAACCACTATTTTAAGTGTAATATTTCAGAGTATTAATATTTGTTACTGTATTTTTGATCAAATAAATTCAGCCTTTCAAAAAATAAATGAATAAAGAAAAAGTCTTAATTATTTTAAACATTTGACCACCAGGTGATTCATGTGAAACAGGCTAGCAAACTATATTTTTATTAGGCTATAATTCCTAATCACGGCACTTGACGGTTGTTACTAAGTCTTCAGATTTACAATGTTCTAGAGTAAGTTTGAGAATTATATTTTACGGATTTTTAAAAGCATTTACTTAGACACGTGAAATTACAGCAGAAACGTCTCAGGTTACTTATGTAACCATTATTCCCTTAGTAGGGAACGAGACACTGTATCCTCTAGGGGTCGCTATGGGGAACGCCTCGTCGTGACCCCGTGTCCGAAGCATGGCAGGAAACCTAGAGGACACAGTGTCTCGTTCCCTACTCAGGGAACCATGGTCACATAAGAACCTGAGACGTTCTCTTTCAAGGGAACTTCGAACTGCGTCCTCTAGGGGTCGCTATGGGGAGTGGTATACCCATGCCACCATGCTGAGGGGAGTGCATGCCAGAAACCTATGGCAAGTACTAAGTACCAACTCTACCTTAGCCATGGGAGTTGCCCCTAGGACGTTAGACGGCTGTCCATGACATTATCCCCTACGACCAAAGGCCTAGGCTACATACCCCAAAAAACTTACAAGTTAGGGCCAGACTCCTGGGCCCGGGGTAGAGCTCAAGGCTTGGAATCAGGAATAGATTCCTTTAAGGGGATACGACCAAGAGCCTAGCATCAAATTAAGTATTGTCCTGTCACACAGGGGCTGCCGCTTGCTCTGCATGAGCTTGCTGAAGGAACTTTCTCAACAGACCCCTAGTAGCAACACCCTGTTTAAGTAGGTATCCAGAGGATACATAGGTGGAGTGGTACCCAAGGTGGAACCGGGGCTTTAACCAACTCAAGAAAGGCCAAGAAACTGCTGTGCGTAACCCTCACCATACAGGATTTTAGAAAGAATGTACTAGAGTGCGAACTTACCACAGTGTGGATTTTAGAAAGTGTACAAAGACCTCACATGCACACTTACCATAAGATGGATTTTAAAGATACCGTCCTAAGGGGCTCTCGTGGCACACTGAAAGAGCAGCCCATAGATGGAAATGGTACATAATCAGAACAAAATGTTCGAGAAGTCATCAGCTCGATCTATGGTAAAATGTGTGAATGGCTAGCAGTAATTTACCTAGCTGAGGGAGCAACACACCCAGCTCTCAGTCGAGAGGGAGCTTAACCTACAGCATGTTCGTTAGAAATTAGAAGGGTAAGCGTACTGCAAGCTTAGCCAAAAACACACCAGGGAGGCAGAGGAAGGGCCTAGTTCGCCTGATGTTGCCGGATCCAGGTGCTCTGGGAAAACAGAGAACTCAACTCTCACGTGAGAGGAGGACTCCGAATTCAGAAAGGAGTAGCGTGCTCATTGGCAACCCTTTGATAAAGGGGAGCACTGCTAAACACTATCACGAGAACAGCCCACGGAGCGAGGAATCCAACTCCTCACAAAGGGAGAGAATTCAAACACTTGAAAGAAAGCACCATGCTCACAATAACCCTCAATGGTGAAGGGAACGATGCTTCAAAAGTGTGTCAACAGAGACACACTGGTTGAGTGGAGCCCAAGGCGAGTACCGGGGTCTAAGCCAACTCAGAGAAAGGGCACGAGGCTAATAACGCATAACCCTTACCATACAGGATTTCAGAAAGTGCGCAGCGTCTTAGCGTGCACACTTACCACTATGTCAATTTTAGAAAGTGCGCAAAGTGCTCAGCGTGCACACTTACCACCATGTGGATTTCAGAAAGTGCACAAAGCTTAGCGTGTGCACTTACCATAGCATGGATTTAAGAGCTTACCAAGCATCTGCTCACAGATGCCCGCAAGTACTGAGCCAAACGGGAGTGGCAAGCTCAAATATAACCCTCTGAGATGAGGGGAGCACTGCCTGAGACAGCACAAGAAGGTTCTCGCAAATGCCCCCAATACTTCCCACTCAATGCCTCAGCAAGAGGGGATATCCTGTTGACCAGGAAGCCCCTCAGGGCGACCTAGATACGGTGTACCAGACAGGGCAGCCTGAAAGCATAAGCCCAGCCCGGACGTCCTGGAAATTATACTTCCTGCTCGATGCCTCAGCAAGAGGGGATATCCTGGTGACCAGGAAGCCCCTCAGGGCGACCTAGATACGGTGTACCAGACAGGGCAGCCTGAAAGCATAAGCCCAGCCCGGATGTCCAGGAAATTTTGCATTTTGCGGGGGCCTGATGATCAAGAAGGCTCCCGCAGAAGCCTGTGATCTGGCCGCATGATACAGGAAGCATGAAGCCGGAACCAGGGCTATCATACCGACTGGATACAACATCGACAAGTGAGGTAATCACTGCAAGTCGAGAACCCGGTTTCTGAATCCAGCATAGGGGGTGTTTACCGAGGACCTACCCTAGAAATGGACAGAAACATACAGGTCCTGGAAAAGACTGCAAAGAAAGCTCGCAGATGGAATACACACAACCACCAGCGTATTAAATATATATTTTTATAAAAATGGATCGTATTCACCCAGCATGGTTCAAGAAGTGACCCGAAGAAGCCTCTAGTCCGGACCATCAGTAAGGTGGTTACTATGAAGCCATAGAGCCAACCGAAACATCATAGGTCCAGCATAGAAGGAAGTTCCTACCTAACCTCGATTAGGTGGAGAGATGGTGGTTACAGGGGAATTAGGAAGGGGAAGATAAGGGCAGATGTTAAACCCCCTGAGGGAAATGAGTAGATACTCAAGCATCACTCTGATCTGGACGAAAGCGCTGACGCCTCGTCTAGATCACATCCCTTAGGTCTTGCCTACCTCCCTTTGATCCGCGATTCCTCCTACCCCTACCCGCAGGCGGGGGAGGAGAGCAAGCCGCAACACTAGCCTTCTGTGCCCGTCTCTGATCCTCAGACCAAGACTGGCCAGGACCCCTGGGTTGTTCGGGCTCAGACCTGGACCTTCATGGAATTAAGGATTTGAAGGCCGCTGAGCGCGCCTTCGCCTCCCTGAACTTCTCAACCACCATCTCGA
>NW_015506496.1:96416-125970 GCF_001515645.1 Sinocyclocheilus grahami | reverse complement strand
AAGGCCGCTGAGCGCGCCTTCGCCTCCCTGAACTTCTCAACCACCGTCTCGACGGAGGTACCGAAAAGTGCAGAAGGCGAAACCGAAGCATCGAGAAGAAAGCCCCTCTCTTTCTTCCCTATATCTGCCAGGTTCACCCACAGATGTCTCTCCGTTACCACCATAGCCACCATGGACCTGCCCATAGCAGAGGCGGCCTGCTCAGTAGCACGGAGAGCGAGATCTGTGGTGTGGCGCAACTCAGCTACCTCATCGGGAGAAAGGCCCTCGCCTTTATCCAGGACTTTCAGTAGATCAGCCTGATACGCCTGAAGCACTGCCATCGTGTGCAACGAAGCAACAGCCTGACCTGCTGCTGCGTATGCCCTGCCATTTAAGCAAGATTTATCCTGAAGGGGCTTAGATGGCAAGGAGGAAGTCTTAAGAGAGGATGTCTCACCCATAGAGAGATAGCTAGCCAGCGTCTCTTCTACAGGGGGCATCTTCTCATAGCCACTTTCGCGCATCCCCTCGATGTTGGCATAACTCATATGCTGGAACTGATGGATGCGTGAGGAAAAAGGCCTCTTCCATTCCTGCTCGATCTCTGTATGGAGATCGGGAAGAAAAGGAAGGCTCACCTGAGCTGGAGGGCTACGGTCAGAAAGATAACGCTCATCGAGATGACCTCGCGACGTCACCTTCTTGGCCCGCTTCCACGGCAAGTCAAGGCTCGCCGTGGCGCGATCCATAACCTCCAATAGCTCATCATACACAGGGCAGGAGGATTGGGAGGGCTCAGCCTCAGCCAGTTCGCCCTCCTCAGACATCTCCTGCTCTTCCTGGGCTGAACCCAGCAGAGCACTGGCCCCTGGATCAGACTATGTTAGGGAAATAACATCATCCTCCAGCGGCTCACTCTCGTCCACAGCCGACGAGCGCGAGAGGGAAAGCTCCTCTTTAAACTCATCGGCCAGATCCGCCTGCGATCCCCACAAGCTCATTCTCCTCCGTGCCTCATCAGCGGCGGATCCTGAACCGCATTTTTTTAATGTATGCTTCAGACACAGGTCACGACAAGGCATTCCCCATAGCGACCCCTAGAGGATGCAGTTTAAAATTCCCTTGAAAGGGAAGCCTGCATATAGATTTACAAACATTCAACTTATCTTATATTGTGACGAATAACGTAAATGGCATTAAGAAATTTGAAAATGCCAGTAGTAGTTTTTATTTCTGAAAATTAATGTCTGTCATTTAACATTATTTATCGTAAACAGTGGCAAACATCGCTGAATTTTCTCACTATTCAGCTGCTTACATCTTACATCAGCTCACATTCAAATACCTCGCAGCTCAGCATCTGTGAACGCCTTCTTCGATTTGATTGGCTATTTTAAACATTTTGACATTGACGAGCACTTTTGAGCCACTGCACTGAGCCGGAGCACGCTGAAATAATTACAATGTTTGGCTCAAGTGGGCCGCGCGGGCCATTCATCTGGGCCGATGGAAGGCTATAAGCTACGTACATTTACTATAATTCATTCTTTATATTTATGCAATGGGCCAGCCCACATTGTACAGCGGCCCACCAGAAAAAAAATCCCGGTGCTCCAGATGGCCAGTCCGACACTTCAGCCAGTTATTATCCCTTGAAATGTGCATTCTGTGTCAGAATGTATCTTTTTGTTTTAGTCTTTGTGATTCTCTCCACTGCTAGAGTACCCAATAGTATTTCGACACCCCGGGTCGGCATTTGGTGGAAACACAAATAAAGGCACAGTTTTCTTGTATCTGCCCATTTCATTTCAAAATGGTAAAAGGAAGTCAAACAGTACTTAAATGTTTCTAAACAGCCATTAAGAATTTTGTATTCACTTTGGTGTTTATCAAACAATGCCAAATATTAAATGATCTTTTTTTTCAAACACTTGTTTACACTTAGACATTTGAATCTGTACTAAAGCATGCCAGTCCAGAAAATAGATTATTCTCTATTATCATTAATAACAATAATATCTTGTCCTTTATTATTGTTTTTGCTTTATTAAACCATTAGTCTCACACAATTTTGATATCCTCTGAAAGCAATGGTTAAAGTCTTTTAAAAATGCTAAAGTTTGTTTAAGTAAATATATTTTTTATATTTATATCTCAAAAGATAAATATACTGAGCAAGGCAATTTGGTAAAACGAAATGGGAAAAAAAGTAAAAAGAATAAGGTGTCAGTGTATGATGTGTACATTGGGGATGGGGGTGGTTAGGTGAAACCATAGGTAGGGGGTCCTCTTTTGAAATTGTATTTAGGAACCCCAAAATGCAAGGGCCAGCCCTATCAGTACTGGGACTTTTCACTGTTTGTAATACTCCCTTGTCTGTGCGTTCCATTGCAGAGGTGGTTTGTCAGTGTCTTTGAATGCAGCTGAGAGTGATTTGATACCAATTACTTGGTAATTATTAAACTGGAATGAATGAACGAATGAACCAACCAACCAGTCAGTCAGTCAGTCAATCAATCAATCAATCAATAGGGAGTTAATTTAACATGATAGCTGACCAAAGCACTAATTCCTTCTTGTTAAAACACAGGCTTTTGGACAGATTATAGCACACACCATGTTTTTTTTTAATTATTATTACTTTGCATTTAAAATTGCCTAGTACACACTCTAATATATGCATACAGTAATCATTTAGTCTGATAAATAACATTCTTCATACCTTTGCACCTGATAGCATCACTTTACCACAGTACATGGTAAGCTATCACTAATAACACATTATGTTTTATTGCTCAGAAAAGTCAAATGCATGACTGACATCTAGAGGACATTCTGAAAATCAATTAATCAGTTAATAAATAAATAAATAACTCTTGCATGCAAAAACATGAATAAGTAGATATAATTGGTCATTGGTATAAGACTATTGTTTCCCATGCAGATCAGCATTTAAAAAAAAAAGTCTTTATACAATTAACAGCAGTTCACTGTGCATGCATATGTCCTTTATTCCATCAATACTGTTGTCTATGTTGGGAGGGATGGGAGAGTGACGTCCTGCTTTCCAGGGATGCCCACTTGGCATCGCCTGCTCTTTTAAAGGAACACCCCACACAAGCTTCATCATAAATTAGTACAGTGGCTGCATGGGTCAGAAAGAGAGATGTGGTTCATGCTGTACATTTTTCTATACCTGTCATTTAACTGTCTCTCTGCAGATTCAATCCTAAAATCAGGTACATGTCAGCTCCAGGGACGTTTCAAGTTGAATGGGATGTACCAGGATGGAGATTTTATACTTGGAGGCCTATTTCATGTTCACTTTTTCACAGTGTTTCCAGAACTGAGCTTCAGAACGGAGCCAGAACCACCATACTGTGAAAAGTGAGTCTGGTCTTTGGCCAGAATGATTACAGAACTTTTTTTTAAAAAGTAACAGAGTGAGAGAGGTTTTATAATAATAATAATAATAAATAAAAAAAAAATCTTAAGTTATATTTGCATCCTTTCACCTAAGCTAACTTAAAAAAATAAATAAAATAAATTAATTAATAAATAAATAAAAAATCTATATTGAAACCACTATGCATTTAACCAGGTATGCACAATAGTGGGGTTCCATGATTAGTGCTTAGTCTCAAATGCATTTTCTGTATTCTAATGCTTATATTAATTAATTTTTAATTATTACTATCTTTTTACTACATGTCAACATTTATATTGTTTTACATTTACTTGTTTTTTTTATTCTAGATTCAATATAGAAATCTTCCAGCAGGCACAGACAATGGCTTTTGCAGTAAATGAGATCAATAAGAATCCAAAGCTGCTGCCTAGCATTACTCTTGGATACCATCTTTATGACAACTGTGTAAGACTAGGAATAGCATTTCGGGCTGCCATATCCCTGGCTAGTGGAACAGAGGAGTCCTTCTCCAACCTAAACTGCACTGGCCCTCCTCCAGTCATTGGGATCGTAGGGGATCCAAGTTCAACTCCTTCCATTGCAATTTCCAATGTTCTGGGGCTATTTCGAGTACCTATAGTAAGTTGCTATGAATAAAGTAAAATAAAATAAAATACACTATCTGCATATTTTTGCACTTTTTTTCAAATGTACTTGTGTCTGAAAAAAAAAAATCAAAAGCACTGATGATTATCACTCTATTTCTCTGTCTCATGTCTTTATTTCTCTCTCCACCTTTCCTAACTAATTAGGTTAGTCACTACGCCACCTGCTCCTGTTTGAGTGACAGGAAAAAGTACCCCTCTTTCTTCAGAACAATCCCCAGTGATGCCTTCCAGGTGCGGGCTATGGTTCAGATTTTGAGGCATTTTGGATGGACTTGGGTTGGTCTCATCTACAGTGATGATGATTATGGCATCTATGCTGCTCAGTTATTTCAGCAGGAAATGCAGCTGTTTGGACATTGTGTTGCTTTTTCTGAAATCCTTCCCCATGATAACAACCACAGAGACATTCAATATATAACAGGAGTGATTCAGGCCTCAACAGCTAGAGTGGTGGTTGTTTTTTCCACTTCATCCTTTCTAATACCTTTGATGGAGGAAGTGGTGTTGCAGAACATAACAGGCAGACAGTGGATTGCCAGTGAAGCTTGGACCACTTCACCTGTATACCACACTCCACGTTTCCTACCCATCCTGGGGGGCACACTGGGCATTGCTATCAGGCGTGGAGAGATTGAGGGGCTTCGTGAGTTTCTTCTACGTCTCCATCCCAGTAATGATCAAAAAAACAATATAGTGAGAATTTTCTGGGAGAACATGTTCGGGTGTAGTTTTGAAAAAGGGGGTAGAGCGATTGATGGAGAGCAAGTGAAAAAGGTGTGTACAGGACAGGAGGATCTGAGCATCACTGAAACACCATACACTGATGTTTCGGGCTTGAGAGCAGCGTATAATGTCTATAAGGCAGTTTATGCTCTGGCACATGCACTTCATGAGCTGATGCAGTGTGAGGAGGGGAGAGGACCATTCAGTGGGAACAGTTGTGCTGATAAAACCAACCTTAAACCTTGGCAGGTAAGACCCACAGGTGTAGTGCAAATGTTCTCCAGGCATATAGAAGAGCTGAAGGTATAAATGCAAAATATGTACTCTATATTGTTTTAAATTTCAGATAAACATTTAACGTCTTGTCCTCTCTACAAACTGTACAGCTGGTTCACTACCTACAGAAAGTGAATTTCACCACAGGCTTTGGGGATCACGTGTCATTTGATAAGAATGGAGATGCTCTGGCCATCTATGATGTGATGAACTGGCAGCCGAGCTCTGATGGATCGATAAGGATTCACACAGTTGGTGTAGTAAATAAAGGGGCGGCAACAGAGATGGTGCTCATGCTGGATGAGGATGCAATATACTGGAACTTTAAGAGCAAAAAAGTAATAAACAGTAAATTTTAATGCCATCCTTTTTGCAGATGTTTAGTCTATATACTAGTCAAAGCTATGATAAGACAAATGAGGATAAATGAATGAAAAGCTTGTTATTGTGTAAAAAAGATGAAAAATACAATACATAAAAAAATATATTTATATATAATGGATGATGTCTCTTTCAGCCCCCAAGGTCTGTGTGCAGTGAGAGCTGCCCACCAGGCACCAGACAAGCCAGGAGGAAGGGCCTTCCTGTCTGCTGTTTTGACTGCCTGCCATGCAGAGATGGAGAAATTTCTAATATAACAGGTGAGGAAATTATTGATTGGAAAATTGGAACATAATTTGATGTGAAGTTCTCTTCAGTTTGCACCTTCTCTCTTTTTATTACTCACAGATGCTATTGATTGCACGGTCTGTCCAGATGAGTTCTGGTCCAATTCGGATAAGGACCAGTGCGTCCCGAAAGAAGTAGAGTTTCTGTCTTATAAGGATCCTCTAGGAATCTCTCTGACCACTGCCTCTTTGCTTGGTACCTGCATCTGTGCTCTTGTGATGGTCATCTTCGCTCATCATCGTAACACTCCCATAGTTCGTGCCAACAATTCAGAGCTCAGCTTCCTGCTGCTGTCTTCACTGAAACTGTGTTTTCTGTGTGTGCTGCTGTTCATTGGGCAGCCACAGTTATGGACATGTCAGTTAAGACATGCTGTGTTTGGCATAAGCTTTGTCCTGTGCATCTCCAGCATCCTGGTCAAGACTATGGTGGTAATAGCCGTGTTCAAGTCATCTCGACCAGAGGGCAAAGGAACAATGAAATGGTTTGGAGCAGCTCAACAAAGATGCACAGTTTTGGTTCTAACAGCCCTCCAGGTTGTGATATGTGCAGTCTGGCTATCAACTGCCTCTCCAACACCACATAAAAACAGCCAGTATACTCGCTCTAAAATAGTATATGAATGTGCTATAGGCTCAGTGGCTGGTTTTTCTATGCTGCTGGGATACATTGGACTGTTGGCAGCAGTAAGCTTTCTGTTAGCCTTTCTTGCAAGAAATCTTCCAGATAATTTTAATGAAGCAAAGTTCATCACGTTTAGCATGTTGATCTTCTGTGCTGTATGGATTGCGTTTGTTCCAGCATATGTGAGCTCACCAGGGAAATATGCAGTTGCTGTAGAGATATTTGCCATTTTAGCTTCTAGTTTTGGATTACTGTTTGCCATATTTGCCCCAAAGTGCTACATCATCCTTTTACATCCAGAGAGAAACACTAAAAATGCCATCATCGGTAGAGAAGCACAAAAGAAATAGTTTTACATTAAGGTGTAAAATTGTAATCTTTTGACTAATTGTCAGTTACTTCACTGATTAATCAATAGACTTTGATTGAATATTCAGCTTTTGCAATTCATTAAAATATTGAGTTATACATATTCTACACATATTGCATAAAGTGTTATAGAAATAAACATGACGTGACTTTACTATGACAACGTTTTAGTGCCACATTTAAAAAATCTAAAGTTATGAGATTAAAGTCATAATATTTTGAGAATAAATTCAAATTTACGAGAATAAAGTTGAAATGTTTCAAGAATAAAGTCAAAATTATGAGAAAGTCAAAATATTTTGAGAATAACGTCAAAATTAAGAAAATTAAATCGTAGCAATTAAAGTTATAATATTATGAGAGTATATATTGTGCATGCAAATTGCCGGATTCGGAGCACCGGAAAATGTTGCCAGGACATTGATTTGAATATGTGTGGGATTATTAGCAGAAATCATACCATGCAGGGACAGTATACTTGGAAATAATATTTCACGTCTTCGATTGCATTCATTATTTGTAATGCAGGCAATTTGCATGCGCAATATAGGTTATACCCTCAAAATATTATAACTTTAATCTCATAATTGCTATGATTTAATTCTCTGAATTTTGACTTTATTCTAAAAATATTTTGACTTTTTTCCTCACAATTTTGACTTTATTCTAAAAATATTCCGACCTTTATTCTCATAATTTTGACTTTATTCTCAAAATATTTAGTCTTTATTCTAGTATTGCTACAACTTTAATTCTCGTAATTTTGACTTTTTTCTCAAAATATTTCAACTTTATTCTCATAATGCTATGACTTTATTCTCATAATTTTGTCTTTTCCTCAAAATATTACAACTTTAATCTTGTAATCTTAGATTTTTTTTTGCACTAAAATGCCATCGTACTTTACAGAGTGCCGATTACAGAACTGATGCAAACATATGCACAAGGCTATGATCAGATACTTTCTTAAATGCTGTTTTCTCACCGCTGTCATGTTTGTTGAGTGTTTATTGTTATTTAGAAGAAAGTATGCAGCACATATTTACACATTCCAAAGAATAATAGATAACCAAAGAACGAAAAAGAACTTAGCTGTGAGTATACTGGGAACTTTACACATAACAGCACTTTGTGTTTGTAGTTTTGTAAAACTCTCCCACACTTTATTGGTTCTGCTTTGTTTGCACGACTCATAACTGTGTCTTCTTCTATTGGATTGCAGCATGGAGGGCTGAATTATAGTCTTGCCGTACAGCACCACACTGGTTAACCTGCATTATCGCAAGCCCTTATATTAGGTCATATGAGATGAAATGATTAGTCAACAACAATAACATTTGTTGACATGTTTTTATTATCCATGTTGTCGATAATGTCGACCAACCATTTTAATATAATTATTAACATCCATTAAACATTAAATATAACAGTGCTTTTGTCAGTATATAATTACCAACACTTCACAAAAAAAGGCACTTGAGGATTCTGAGGATCATTCAAGGGAGGCAGTAATTATTAAAGCACGGTACTCATTATTATTATTATTACATTGTGCTTTAATAAGCACTAAAATATTCGACAAATATATTTGGTTAAAAATAATGTCAAAAATGTTTTGACAGAGAGATTAAAAGATTCTGCACAAATAAGGTATCTATTTTCTTTGGAGTCAGCATAATCAACTCCCAACAATGTAGCTATTTTTAATTTGAGATAAAAAATAAAAGACAAGCAAAATGTGTTACAGACATTGCAATGAATATATTTTCATATAAAAAAAGACCTTGAAAACATTCTGAATAGGAAACTGTAATTTCTTTGAGCCTATTGTTTCAGAATTAGAGACATAATATGTGAGGATTTTAGTGAGAAAATATGGTGGACAATGGGTGCAGCATCTGTAGTTGACAGTAAAAATTGTTATGTACAAAATATGATAGTTTACATAAAAATACATAACGATTTAGTTAACTATGAAGTGATTAAATGAAATATATAATTAAATTATTAAATACATTATAAAATGTTGCGAAGGACAATGTAACAGTTCAATGAAATGTAAGCAAAACTAAATCAATAAGGCATATCTGTTCATGTAATATGAAAAAAAATCACCTTAAAAAGAAGAACAATTAGATACAAAATGAAATTCAGCTTGAAATAACCTGAAGCCAATATAAAACACATCAATATACCACAAAATGATTGAAGACATAATTAAATGTTGCATTCAATAAATGTAAGCCCAATGAAAAGTGAGTGCAAATAAATAAACTGGGTATGAAATGTGTTTATTTATGTAACATGGAAAAAAATAAAAAATAAGATGAAATACATTTGCCTATCAAAAGAATTGCTTTGTTTTTTTTATTGGTGCTTTTAACCCTTTCACACGTAAGTTTAAAATATTCTGACACCCCGTCCCCCCACTCCTCATGAGACCAAAAAATGCAGATGAGCTGAATTAACATACTTTCCAGAAGCCCAACAATTCACTAAAAATGTTTTTTTTTATTGGTCTTATGAAGTATTCTAATTTGTTGAGATAGTGAATTGGTGGGTTTTTGTTAAATGCGTGCCAAAATCATCACAATTAAAAGAACCAAAGACTTAAATTACTTCAGTCTGTGTGCATTGAATTGATTTAATACACAAGTTTCACAATTTGAGTAGAATTACTGAAATAAATGAACATTTCCATGACATTCTAATTTATTGAGATGCACCTGTATATGTTTGACCATGCTCATTTCCCAAAATGGCTTAATTATTATAGAAAAGAAGAAAGTCAACAGTTATGTTGTTTCTAGACCATATGGGATGATCACATCCTGAGCAAACAGTGACCAATTGACCTATCGGTAAGCCCCTCCCCTCGAACGCAGATTAGCCAATGGCAGTCGAGTATCAGTTGCATGGGGAGCGGAACTCGGACATCTTTAGGTTTCAGCAGCATAGAGAAACATTGGAAGATCCAAAGCTTGCATCGCTTTGATGGTGTTTATGCTACAAAAAATTAAAAATGGTGTGCCTGGGGTACTTGTAACATGTATTCCAGGTATCCTGAGATGATATGCAATATAATTTATTTTATTACATTTCCTAAACCCAAACAAAACTGAGCAAAATGTCCCTAAGCATTCAACCCCAATCAAGACAAATTGTCATTTTCTTGTTGTCATACTCTCATTAAGTTACAATTTTCATATGCTCAAGCAGAACGTTAATGTCATCTTGCGTTTCAGTAAGGTATCACTGGCTAAAACTAACGTTAAAGTTCATCATATCTGCTGATTGGCTTCATCACCCTGTCTCCTCTCCACCAGTAAGCTGGTGTGTGGTGGGTGTTCTGGCGCACTATGGCTGCCGTCGCATCATCCAGGTGGATGGTGCACACTGGTGGTGGATGAGGAGATACCCCCTGACAATGTAAAGTGCTTTGAGTGCCTAGAAAAGCGCTATATAAATGTAATGAATTAATTATTAATTATATTTACATTTCAGTGCCTCTCCATATTAAACTGGTTAAATGTACATTCATTTAATTGTACCCTGCGATACATGTTGTTCCGGGATGTTGTCATCCATGATCGTGACGACCGTAATATTTCTCCTGCTTGCATTGCGATCTGTAAACCCTGGCTTCGAGTTATCCACCATATTTATTTAAAAATATTTTATATATCCCTCCATGGCATATTTAATTCCAAAATGAATGGTGGTCCTTCTGTGTCCAAAATTGTTCAAAAACACAGTGGGACAAGGTTTTCACACTGACAGCTGTCATTGTAAGAGAGTGAGCAGCTCCGTTTGTTTGTCCGAGGGAGCAACAGTAACTAAGGGGGGCTTACCGATAGGTCTATTGTAGATTGGGAGCAGGTGTGGGATACCAAGAACCACCTCAGACAAAGGGGTGTCAGAACTTAATTAACATACAGACTACAGCTGTTACGACAGGAGCAACTTCATTTACATTAAGGGTAGTAAACTGTAACTGTATAAAATGTTTGAGCTTAGGATGTTCAGGGTTCATTCCGACTCCGTTGAACCCAAGGTGCAACATGTACTTTGTCACTGCTATGCTGCAATAAACAACTTCATCGAGATCTTCAATGTCCTTCAATGTCCAGAAACGTCCTTGGTGGTACTATCACATTATGACTTTCCTCCTTCCAGTTATCTCTTCTCAGCCCACATCTGAGAACATGGAATAGGAGAGGGGAGAAGGGAGAAAAGATGAGGAAGACATAGCAGATGTAAGCACGGAGGAAAGACATGGTCAAGAAATGCAGGGAGGGAAGGACATGACAGAAATGCACAGGGTAGAAATCAGTGCAGAAGAGAGCAGGATGGATAGTCTGGTAGAGGACATGTTTGGAGAGGAGGGCAAAAAGAGGCAGAGCACAGACTTTACCCAGTCTCGACCACGCCGCAGACGAGTAGAGGTAGTATTGTTATCTTGTTTTGAAAGGAAAATTGTTGAAGCAACCCTGCGAACATGTCCTTGCGGGGCCCATGCTGGCTTTTTGCGGGCACAGTGGGCTAGGACCAGCCCACACCAAACCTAAACAGGCCCAGTGAGAGCTTGCCCACGCAAGGCCCACAGCTTTGGGCTCACCGCAGGCTCTCTGTGAGCAGCCCACACTAGCGGACTGCCCACATTAATCCCATGATGGCCCAATGTGGGCCAGCCCGTTCGGACCCAGAGCAACTTCTGTATCTTTTGGGCCCATGCAGGTTTTGAGTAGGCAAGCCCTGTAATGCAACTAGGAGAATACAAACAACATTGACTGGCCATTCTTTAGCCACTCAATTGAACTGGAATGGCTCAAACCAAAAGAGACCTTTTCAGAACCTGTTGTTTCATATAGGCCAGGGATCCTCAAATCTGGATCACGAGATCCACTTTCCTGTAGATATTAGTTCTAACCTTAATCAAACACACCTGAGCAAGCATGTCTTCAGGATCATAAGAAAATCACAGGTGGGTGAATTTGATCAAAGTGGAAGCTAAACTCTGCAGGAAAGTGGAACTCATGAGCCATATTTGAGGTGTAACAGACATGAGCCTGTTAAATAAAAATTTTGTGGGCAGTTTTCTTCCGTACCACTTGGGGTGCTAGGGCGTTTTAGGTTTCCTTAGGTAAAGTCATGTGGGTAGAGGGAGTTAGCAAATATTTGTCTATATACGTGTGTAAGAACAGGAAAAGCAAAAACAAGGAAGAAATTGATAATAAATAAACCATGGATGTGTCCGAAATCGCCCCCTATACCCTCATTCTCTATTCCCTACATTAGGTCACTAATTCAGTTCACTAGAAGGATTGAATGAAAACGAGTAGTGAATTCGGACACTGAGTGCACCGGTAGGAATGTCACTTTTGCATAGTTTGTGCTTGCTGTTTATTAATCATTTGAAACTAGCAAACTAGCAGCTCCAGTAGTAAGGTTAAAGGATTTATCTTGAACTCTGTCACGGAAATTATGTATAAACCCTAATCAAACAATTTAATAATCAATTTACAATGAATTTATACCCATGTTGTACATTATGCTGTATGCCATGGATGAGCGCTTTGTAAAAATTAACGGATTGATTATTCAGCTACCATCGTCTGGCAAGATGTGGGAATTCATTCGGCGCGTGACTCTCACGGTGCATTATGGGCATTCTCTAGCCGTTGAGTGTGCACCAGTTGTACACACATTTTTGCAGTGCATTGTGGGATTGAATGAGTGCACTCGAGAACGTCCACTATGGTTTCGGACACCACTAAAAATGGCTGTTCCCTCAAATAGTGCCCTATTTAAGGGTATAGGGGGCGATTTCGGACACAGTCCATGACTACATAACAACAATATGCGATTGCATATGCGATATGCACACAGGATGTAACAAAAAACGGAAGAAGAAGAAGAGGGAGTTAGCAATAGCAAGCAGCAGTAGCCAGCATTGTTACAACACATTGTGCTGTGTCCTGGTTGGGAAATGTGTAATTTCAAGTCCAGTTTAAAGGAGTTGTTATTTTTTTCTGTTTAAAAGTGTACATTGCTGATGTTTTTTGCAGAGATGGTACATGTATGTATGGCCTATGTTTGGATTGGTGCTAAGAGTTTAAGACAGTGTATTTGTGTGCATTTTAGAAGGACTCTTTATTGGTGAGGTTACCACATCATGATCCAGTGTGAATATGGATTTAAATTTCTTTTCGACATGAGACCATATTCTGGACTATTTTTGACTGTTACTGGTTAGGAAGAGTTTGGTGTTTGAGAGCTGTGGCGTGTTTTCATTACAAGAGGTTGGGTTATTCATTTGCTATCAGCCAACTTCAGCAACGGACAGTGTTTGGACATTGATGTACTACAGATAAGACTTTCACACACATCAACTTTCACATGACGAAACCCTACAATCTTACATTGTTTGCTTTCTTTTGATATTTTGTACTTATTGTGTGTTTACATTTTTGGCTACATGTAGCTGTATTAACCTGAATTTAATGTTTTCTATTTTGTATTTAATAAATGCATTGATTTGAAATATCTTTGACTACTGTACATTTTTTGACAGTATAGACATTAGCTATGTGGTGACTGCATCCATTTCAGATGTATAATAATAACTTTTTACCAAAGACTTAAGTTAAAGAAGCTGAGAAGTATTTAAAGTGAAACAGATGTATTGTTGTAGATCAAGGGTACCCAACTCTGTTCTTGGAGATCTACCTTCCTGCAGAGTTCAGCTTCAACCCTGAAGAAACACACCTGAACCAACTAATTAGGATCTAAAGGAGCACTTGATAATTACAGACAGGTGTTTGATCAGCGTTGGAACTGAACTCTGCAGGAAGGTAGATCTCCAGGGCCAGGGTTGGGCACCCCTGTTGTAGATTAATAGTATCGGCCTAGTGAGGGCCAGCACTAAGGGGCCAACGTTTTGCCAATGAGCAAATTCTCAGGGGCCCGGCACTGGGGGCCCTTAGGCTAGCTCTATGGGGTAGGCAGGCTTGTTTGCAGGGAATTGAAAGCTCCAACCATCCAACCCCATCTGGATCAGAAGATCCTGATATGCAGTTTCTGCAGAGTTTGCTTCCAGCTCTGAATGGACTTGATCCAAGATCCAGAGAACTCACCAAGCTGAAAATCCAACAGCTCATTTTCGAAGCCGAGTTTAACTGTGAGTTTTGGATATCTCAGACGCACAGTTAAACTCTGCTTCGAAAATTAGATGGTGGATTTTCAGCTTGGTGAGTTCCCTGGATCTTGGATCAAATTTTTTTTTTGCAGAAATTTTCATCAGGATGATTGGACCTCTTTTCTCACCCTCACACACACACACACACACACACATTCCATGTACACTATTCAAAACCCATACTTGTTACTCCACCCAGGTTCACTGAAGTGAAATGTTGCTCATGTTCTGGAATGTTCAGCAACACACTGACATACCTGCACACACTATCTACACATGAAAAATATACATGACATACATTTAATATCTATAATAAAAAAATATTACTCATTTACTTAAGTTGTGTTCATTGCTACCATGCTTTTTTTTAGGCAGTCAGTACTCAGATACATCTGCTTTAGATCTGATTGTAATGTCGTATAAAATATAATTTTCAGAAGTACTATTGAATTCTAAAGCTAGAGTAAAAACTATAATAATAATAATAAATATTACAGAGTCAACCTTTAATATTAACCATAATAATAAAAAAGCTTTTATTATTTGATATAATTTAAATGGGAAAATTTGGCATGCAGAATAAATAAGAGACACACACACACACTAAACTCGAAAAAGGCTTTTGTGAAACTGTGGTGGCCCTTAAAAGGGCCTTTGGTCTGTAGAAAGGGTTGTAACACCAGATACTGCCATGGAACCTCACTATGTACAGAGGAAAAGGAGGGTGTGTAGATTTTCCCTCACATGGACAGCCTCCCTTGAGGAATTACTAGCGCCTTGATGGGTGATGCCTTGCATGCTGCAGTTTGGTCCATCCATCACTGGTGCAGAGGGGTGAGTTGTTTTGTTTCTCCGCAGGAGATTGTGGAGGGTACATGTTGGGACGAATTGGGAAGGCTTCATCTGCTACAAAAAGCATAAGGAAGTGGGCCTAGATGTTCAGCTCCTGGCAGACAGGCATCTGGTGGAATTTTAAGAGTGCCAGCTTCAAGGGCCCTGCCAAAAGCAGATTCCCTCAGGGTTCCACCATCACATCCACGGCCATAAGTACCCACATTGATTACTCTAAGCTAAAATGCACACACACACACACACACACACGCACACATATATAGTTCAGAAGTGAGTTAACGGAGTTGCATGAAGTTTCAAAGTTCTAACTCGTTTTCACGAGTGGTTTTAAATTGTGCCTGTGAAAATCACAAAGCAGATATTTTCTGATCTTGACTGCTTAACTCAATTCACCAGCGTCAGTTCAGCAGATAGAAGATTCTGTTTGTACTTGCGTTTTGCTTTGGGTGACAGCTGAAAAGCTGAGTTGTTCCTCGTGGCTACTGGAGGGGATTCCGTTGCTGATTGGCTGTTGATTTGGCGCCGGAATGACATTTGGATGACGTCCTTTTGGAAGATCCCTCGTTGGATTGGTTGGTTGCCGGGTTACGGAAGAGCCTCTGGTTCTTCTGAGAGTCTGCCTTAGCAAGACTTTGCGTTCTGCAGAGTTGCAAAGCTTCAACTGAAGTGTTTGAGCTCTTAGATGGTTGATCGCCTGATGGTTCAGCTTGTGAGCACAAGTTAGAGTTCTCTCCACACAACGACAAGGCCTTGCTCGAGAGAGCATGTGGCGAAAGCCTGCGTTCGGGAGAGCAAGCGGCAAAAGCCTTCACTCGAGAGAGTAAACAGCGAGAAGCAATTGAATCTGTGTTGCAGTAGGGTTTTGGCCTGTGGCACAAGTCCGTCCCACAGCGCGCTCTTCCAATCGACTTGATGCAAGGCGGGGCGTGCATACCTTAACACGAAGCTTCACTTTTATCACATGCGGACACCATCTATAAAAGTATTGTTAATACTTCTATAAAGTTTCTTAAATGCAAGTATTGTACATACTATTAAAGTTTACTTCATTTCAACATTCCGCATTTGTCGTGCCCATTCGTTCAAGATCAAACTTCACATACTACACACATTTCAATAACCTTATTTCCCAAAAAGGAAATAAGTGTGTGTGTCTGCCATTCTTCTGCTGGACAAGGAGCTCTTAATCTGTCGCTTTCTGTTTATCAGATTTAGCAATCTATGTGTTAAATGGTCATGGGTATCACGCATCTGGTCCTTGAAAGCCCGTAAAACAAAGATAGTTTGTATCCTAGTTTGAGTTAGGGTTTAAGCACTGTTTTTATTTGAGTCTCTTGAGACGATAAGCTAGATAGTACAGGAACTGCTTCAACACTTCACTGACCCTGCATGAGTTTTACGATCGCAGCTGGCTGCATAGGGGTTCCTCAGTTTGTCTCAATGGAATGTGATTGTTTCATGTGTGACTCAATCGTGTAAGTGGCTCCGTTCGAAGACAGAGATCCTACACATGTGATGGTTGATTATGTGTGTATTGTGTGTTTTAGCCTTTATAGTAATGCTTGTTCTTGTTTTTATATTGGCAAGATGTTGCTGTAGCCATGCCTGTTAAGTCCTCGGTGAGTCACGTTGAGCACTCGTTGGAAGTTTTAGGTATGCAGGCTATTGTATTATGTGTTGATTTTCGTTTGGAATTGTTAGTCTGAGGTGTTTCTTTTGTTTCGTTTTTAGCGAAACAATATTTATGAAGACATCCTAACATCCTATGCTTGTGTAGCTGCGGATTTGAGTATGTATGATGCGATTATTGTTTGATTATATATTTCTAAAAAGTATATTAGAAGTACTTTTGTATTAAATATATGCTTAGTTATACTTCTAAGAAATATGCTAAACAGAAGCATACTTTTAATGTATTTATAAAAAGTATAGTAGAAATACTATGTTAATAAATATATTTTCAGTTGCACTTTTAAGGGATATGTTAAACACAAGCATACTTTTAGTGACTTTTTAGTGTATTTACAGAAAACATACTTATGTTACCCTTACTTAAAATATATTTTATGTCTACTTTGCGTAAGAACATAACAAAATGATTACATTTTAGTGGGTTTTTAATGTACTTTATATTGCTGTAGGCCTACACATGGTTATATTTTAAATATTTATGTATTTATAATTTTAATATTTGGAAAAGTACAATATTTTGAAAAACATTTTTAACATTTACAATGTACAAACGTTTGTCAACTATTATTAAGCATTGCGATATTTAAAATGTTGTTTAATATGTTGTTCAGTTTTACGTAAAAGGTTATGCTACTTTGGTTGATTAGGCTGTTGTTCATTACATGATACATTAATTGTAATAAGCTAGGTGTTTATAAATTTGTTCAAGCTTGCTGCATTCCTTTAGGCCATAAAACCAGTGATATCAGCATTGGTTACCATGGAACCAGAGGCCTGTTCTGCCTTTCTGAGGTGTTAGGTGCATTTCGGGGGAAGGGTCCATAGACCCTCGTAATTGGCCATTTGGTTAGGTGAGGGGGAGTTAGATATTATTTGTTAAATATAACAAAAAGTTGTGTGTCTGATTGGTCCAAATGCTACAATTTTCTAATATATATTTCTGAAATTCCCAAAAGGATTTCAACATCATATATGAAAAAACAAAACAAAATTTGCGTTTACTTGTTTCAATTCAAACAACACTCTGACTAAACCTGATTGGTTCCAGAGCCATTGAACGGCTCTGATTGGTTCGTATGATAATGAGCTCACCCCAGAGAGCTTCGTATATAAAATATGATGTGCGTGCAAATGTCTCTTGAATGTGAATATAAGTCTAAATTTAAACAGTATTAAATAGAGCGGTCGCCGATCATGTTTCTTTAGGAACTTTTTGAAACATGAACATCTTTGGTGAATCTTCTTTCATCGGAGGGACCTGAATCTCTCAGATTTTTATTAAAATATCTCAGCTTTTCTTTTGAAGATGAACGAAAGTCTTAGATGGTTTGGAGCATCTTAAGGGTGAGTGATGACAGAATTCAAATTGTTTTGGGGGAACTATGAAATTAATTAGAAAATAAAGCGGTATGTTCTTATTTTTACCAGCTTCTGCAAGCGTGTATGGCATCTGGATTTTGGAACCTCACTGTGACTTCAGGTAAGATTTAATTAACGTTATTTGTCTGTGCCAGTCGTGTTTTTGACGCATGCATTGGCAGAAAAAAATTAATAAGATAAAATTTGTCATTATAACATGTACAACTAACATTATTTTATTTGCAAAAATGAAGTTGTGTATTTATTTATTTCTGATTTCCTGAACAATTTGGCTTCATTGTAATGAGGTTAATGATCTTTGAAAAACCATGATTATGAACATACAATTACTTTGTCTTGAGCTGATTAGCCAACTGTGGTAGTGTTCGTTGATTGGTGTTTATATTTGTTCAAGCTTGACAACCTTATCGCCTTTATTTTCTAATATATATTTCTCATTACAGATAAGAACAAAGATTAAATTGTAAGAAGGGTTGCTTATATGAGAGCATACAGTACATCTGAAACTGCTGAGGCTGGGAAGGTTTTTGACTATATTACCGACCAGGTACATTGTTCTCAGCATACTGTCATTCTTAAAAAGAAAACAAATCCTCAATCATCATTTGCTTTTTTGTGTGTGTGTGTGTGAGAGAGAAATTAACATTTGTTGTTTTTCAGATCAGCTGCTATAGAAGACAAAGGAATAGTAAGTATATTTTCATGTTGTATCACCTCTGTTATAGAGATTTTTGAATCAGACCTAATGGAGGATGATTTGGTCAATCTTGGAAGAATAATGTTAGCAATGTGTCCATTCCAGCTGGCTAATTTGTGCTTGCTTTCAGTCATTCATGTAAAAATATGTTATTTAATTTTGTTTCTTGATTTGTTTTTTTCTAAAGCTGCAAGGCTCTGGTGCAAAATATTATATACCAGGAGTCAGGACGACTAGGTTGTGCCCAGGTCTCCGGAACCTGCAACGACGCTCCGCTCCATCAGCCCTCCATCTGTGCCTTCGGATCCACCAGCTCTGTCTCCATCGGTCGGCCCCCAGATGTTGGCAGCCACACCATCTACATCTTGGCTCCTCTCTCCCTCGATTCCGCCGTTTGTTGTCAGCACTCGGATGCTCTGGGTCTGTGCCATGTGAAAAACACCATCTAAGCTGCCAGGGCATCATCGTCATCCTCCCATCACCATCCCTTCGCCACATCCTGCCATCATCCCCGCAATTTTGCCTTTCACCATTCCTACACCATCTTCTTGTCCACCTCCAAAACCCCCTCCACCCCTCCCTATTCTGTTACTTGAACGAATCTAGAAAAGCTTCTGGCCCAGATGGTGTTTCACCTGCCTGTTTAAAAGTCTGTGCTGACCAACTGGCCCCCAACTTCACACAGATCTTCAACAGATCATTGGAGCTGTGTGAAGTTCCCTGCTGCTTCAAACGCTCCACCATTATTCCGGTCCCCAAAAAGCCCAAAATCACTGGACTTAATGACTACAGACCTGTCGCTCTCACATCTGTGGTCATGAAGTCATTTGAGAGACTGGTCCTGGCCTACCTGAAGGACATCACTAGACCCATGCTGGATCCTCTTCAGTTTGCCTACAGAGCAAACAGGTCTGTGGATGATGCAGTCAACATGGGTCTGCATTACATCCTGCAAACACCTCAACAGACCTGGGAATTACGCAAGGATCCTATTTGTGGACTTCAGTTCGGCCTTCAATACCATCATGCCTGACCTTCTCTCAGACAAACTCACCCAGCTCTCCGTGCCCACCTCCATCTGTCAGTGGATCACCAGCTTCCTGACAGACAGGCAGCAGCTAGTGAGGCTGGGCAAACTCACATCCAGGACTATCACCATCAGCACTGGCGCCCCCCAGGGATGTGTACTCTCCCCACTGCTCTTCTCTCTCTACACGAATGACTGCACCTCTAAAGACCCCTCTGTCAAGCTCCTGAAGTTCACAGATGACACTACAGTCATCAGCCTCATCAAGGACGGAGACAAGTCTGCTTATAGACAGGAGGTTAAAGAGCTGGCTGTCTGGTGCAGTCTTAACAACCTGGAGCTTAACACGCTCAAAACTGTGGAGATGATCGTGGACTTCAGGAGAAAACCCCCTGCACTCCCCCCACTCACCATCATGGACAGCACTGTGACTGCAGTGGAGTCATTCAGGTTCCTGGGCACCACAATCTCTCAGGACCTGAAGTGGGTCACTCACATAGACTCCATTGCAAAAAAGGCCCAGCAGAGGTTGTACTTCCTTCGCCAGCTGAGGAAATTCAACCTGCCACAGGAGCTGCTTAAACAGTTCTACTCTGCTATCATTGAGTCTGTCCTGTGTTCATCCATAACTGTCTGGTTTGGTTCAGCTACCAAATCAGACATCAAGAGACTACAACGGACAGTCAGGACTGCTGAGAGGATTATTGGTGCCCCTCTGCCCAGCCTCCAAGATCTTTACATCTCCAGAGTGAGGAAAAGGGCTAAAAAAATCACCTTGGACCCCTCACACCCAGCCCACTCTCTCTTCGAACTGTTGCCTTCTGGTCGGCGCTACAGAGCACTGACTACCAGAACAGTCAGGCACAAGAACAGTTTTTTCCCACAGGCTATACTCAGTCTTAACAATTAAGCTTTCATAATTATACATCATCCATCACAACTAACATAGTATATTTATATTAAACTGCACACTTTGTAAATAACATATCTATCTGTACACTAATAAACATATCTTTACATTTATCTAAACAATTACATTTTTTCCTATACTTCTATTTCTGTATATAGTACATTATAAAATTTTTCTATTTTTTTTATTATATTAGTTTTATATTACATCCCTACTGTGTTATTCCTATGTATGTCTGCACTATCATGTATGTCTGCACTATGTTTGTACTTTCTTCTACACTGGAAGCTCCTGTCGTCAAGTCAAATTCCTTGTGTGTGTAAACATACTAAATAAAGCTCTTCTGATTCTGATTCTGAAAAGATAGCTCTGCCATAGTATTTCAGTCTTTTTTTATTTACAATTTTTAATATAACTCCGATTGGATTCATCTGAAAGAAGGAAGTTATATACGCCTAGTATGGCTTGAGGGTGAGTAGATAATGGGCTAATTTTCACTTTTGGGTGAACTATCCCTTTAACATTGTCATGTACATTACCATGCCAATTCATCCGAGAGTTGTCATGACAGAAATACAGAGTTCTGGCATGAAACTCTAGATGGTGCAGTCCTATAGGTCTAGCTCAATCTTAGGTTTCAGACCCCACCATAGCAAATATCCAGAGGTAGAGCTTTTTTGCATTTGGCTCCCAAACTCTGGAATAGCCTTCCTGATAACGTTCGGGGTTCAGACACACTCTCTCTGTTTAAATCTCGATTAAAGACACATCTCTTTGGCCAAGCATTCAAATAATGCATCTCATAATCTTGTACTGCAGTTATATCTGATCAAATATTATTCTTTAGTTTGGGTTAAACAAATACATTTTGCTTAGTTGGAACAGCAGCAACGCTAATTATGTCTCTATTTGACATCCCGTGACGATATCCTGAGGCCCATTGTTGTGCCATTCATCCACAACCATCACCTCATGTTGCAGTATGATAATGCACGGCCCCATGTTGCAAGGATCGGTACACAATTCCTGGAAGCTGAAAACATCCCAGTTCTTGCATGGCAAGCATACTCACCGGACATGTCACCCATTGAGCATGTTTGGGATGCTCTGGATTGGCGTATACGACAGCGTGTTCCAGTTCTTGCCAATATCCAGCAACTTCGCACAGTCATTGAAGAGGAGTGGACCAACATTCCACAGGCCACAATCAACAACCTGATCAACAATATGTGAAGGAGATGTGTTGCACTGCGTGAGGCAAATGGTGGTCACACCAGATACTGACTGGTTTTCGCACCCCCCCGGACCCCCCAATACAGTAAAACTGCACATTTTAGAGTGGCCTTTTATTGTGGCCAGCCTAAGGCACACCTGTGCAATAATCATGCTGTCTAATCAGCATCTTGATATGCCACACCTGTGAGGTGGACTGGTTTTCGGACCCCCCCGGACCCCCCAATACAGTAAAACTGCACATTTTAGAGTGGCCTTTTATTGTGGCCAGCCTAAGGCACACCTGTGCAATAATCATGCTGTCTAATCAGCATCTTGATATGCCACACCTGTGAGGTGGATGGATTATCTCGGCAAAGGAGAAGTGCTCACTAACACAGATTTGTGAACAATATTTGAGAGAAATAGACCTTTTGTGTACATAGATATATATATATTCTTTTTTTTGTAAATAAAGTTTTTGTTGTGTAGTTGGAAGCAGGTCTCTGTCTTCTCATTACATCATTGAACCTATGGTCCTTGAGTATTTTCTTGGGTGCAATTCCCAGGGTGGCGTAGTCATTATAAAAGCTCGAGGTAACCAAAAGTACTGCTCGGGTCACAAGTAGATTTAAATATAAGTTAAAGGCATAAAAAGGCTCAAGTATTTATCTAATTTAAAATGTCATCTCATAATAAGTTGATTTTCATGACATGATATGATTTATATCTGTTTTCTTAGCTTCTAATAGGCATAGCTAGCATGTGTCAAAGATATTGTGTCAAGCTAATGTACCAAGTTCCCCTTCAGGAACTTGAGCTGCGTTGAGAATCGCTTTGGGAACGCTTCTGCATGACCACGTTCTGAAGCACGTGTAAAGCGGGGTGACGTGAGCACCAGGAAATATAAAAGTGCATCCGTCAGAGCGCAAGTTAGCTTCTGCTCTTCAGTAGCACTCTGTGTATGTGTCAGTCCTATATATTGTTGTCTGTCAGCCAAAAGCATATCAATCATGTCAAAAGCAAAGTCTAAGTCTATGTAACGGCATTACAGACGTTGTGTTCCTCCCTGCCCACGATATCTGGTGGCGGGGGATACACACGATCTGTGTGTTGTTTGTTTAGGAGCGGAGCATGCACGGTCAGCTCTCGAAGGAGCTGATTGTCATGACTGCGAGTTGCTCTCGCTGCGCGTCTCTGCTCTCGCCTGGCCGTGTTTGATGAGAGCGGCCAGGCTCGCAATCCCTGTTGTCTGTCTAGACTGTTGTCATGGGGATCGCAAGTGGATTTATCGGAGGGCCGGAAGCCAGCACCGCGGTTTCTTCCCCCCGAAGAGAGCCAGTCACTTCATCTATCTTCCTCCGAGGAGGTGGATGTGATATGTGTCGAGACAGAGGAAACTGTGGACTCACCACCACAGACCCTCGCGTATGAGGAGCTCATGGAGTTTGTGACTCGTGCTGTAGCCAAATTAAATATCGATTGGCCAGCCGAGAAACAGGTCGCTCGTCCTAAAAATAAATTAGATGAGTGTTTCCTGAGAGCTAGATCACAGCCTTCACAAGCATATTCATCCCGTATCTACAGCCCCACAGTCTCAAATTATTCCAACATCGTGAGGCTGAATGAGAAGGGATATGGGGTGATGCCAATGGTGGAGCAGACGCTTGTGAGCTATCTCTCCCCATCTTCAGCATCGTCCCTGAAGGCTCTGAAGCTTCCCACCAGACCTGTTAGGCTGACATCTAGTCTGGTTGGGAAAGCTTATATGGCAGCAGGTCAGGCTGGTGCATGTTTGCACACCATGGCGATGTTACAAGCATACCAGGCTGACCTGCTCAGGGACCTGGATGACAGGGAGGAGGAGGAATCCGACGTGGTAGCCGAATTGCGTCAGGCCACAGATTTGTCCCTCCGAGCCACCAAAGAAACGGCCAGAGCCATCGGCCGTTCAATGGCAGCAATGGTGGCCACGGAGTGGCATCTGTGGTTGAATCTATCCGATATTCAATATAAGCTCAGATTCTTTCTCCTAGATGCCTGTAATGTCTGATTACGTTTCTTAGATAATTAATTATTATTAATTCATTCAGGTTTTGAAAGGACTCGAATCTGAATATTCGAAGTCCACCCGATTAGAACTGATTTCAAATTTTAATGGTTTACACCTTATCAACGGTCGTCCAGCAAGCCGTTAATGTTCATGTATCTTAACCATCTGATTACGGGTATTTTCCCTGGCCACAGGTCAATACAATTATGATAATTTTTAAGCTCTTAGCGAGGTAACGTGATCTTGGCAATGTTTGACTTGAAAGTTAAGTTCTAACTCGTTTTCACAAGTGGTTTTAAATTCAGCCTGGGAGAAACACAAAGCAGAGATTTTCTTATCTTTACTGCTTAACTCAATTCACCAGTTCAGCACCGATTTCAGCAGATAGGAGCTTTGTTTGTACTTCCGTTTTGCTGAAAGCTGAGAAGTGGAGAGGTTTTCTCGTTGCTGACACAGGCTTCCTGGATGGCTGCTGGAGGGAAATTTCGTTGCCGATTGGTTACTGCGGTGACATCAGGATGAAGTCCTTTTGGGGAAGCCCTCGTTGGATTGGTTGCTTTCTTGATGACGTAGAGGCCTGAGCAGTTCTGCTGAAAGTCTCTGTTTGCAAGACTTTAAGTTCTTTGAAGATCGCAAAGTTTCAACTGAAGTGTTTGAGTTCTATATGGTCGATCGCCTGATGGTTCAGCTTGTGAGCACAAGTTAGAGTGCTCTCCACACAGCGACAAGGCCTTGCTCGGGAAAGCAAGTGGCGAAGAGCCTGCGTTCGGGAGCGCAAGCGGGCAAAAGCCTTCACTCAAGAGAGTAAACAGCGAGAAGCAATTGAATCTGAGGTGCAAAGGGGTTTTGATCCGTGGCATACGTCCAACCTACGGGTTGCTGTTCCAATCCGATAGTGGCTGCGGGGCTTAGCCATGCCCTCTGGGGTTCCTCTTTCGTGCACAAGTCACATGCTGTTCGTGGGGAGTATTTCTACAAGTTTTTAATAACTTCTTATAAAAATATCATCACCGGAAAATGATGCCGAATAGAAATTTTTCACTCACACCAATGTTCAGTGAATAAAACAAGCTTTCATTCAAGCTCAAACAACAGGTATTTTGCATACACAGTAATTGTAATAACTAAGAAAGAAAATTTATAAGACAAATCTTAAAATATCATGGTTTCAATAAACACATCAAATATATATATATATATATATATATATATATATATACGGCATAACACATACAGTGGATACATTTTCACTACTTACGAGTTTTAAACGATTGTCTGTTAAAATTTTGTTTGTGTAAGTTTCGTGTCCCTTTTTTGGAATGCAGGGGGGAAAGGGGAGGTGTCCTGAGGTCATGCCCATGTCACGAGTTGTGTGTCTGCCATTCTTCTCCTGGACAGGGAGCTCTTAATCTGTCGCTTTCTGTTTATCGGATTTAGCAATTTATGCATTAGACGGTCATGGGGTCCGGGCGAGTCTGTCGCTGGAACATTTCCAGATACCATGTTCTTTGTTCTGTTGGAATGTAAGAGTTCATTCATTGGTGGTCTCAAGATATCGTGGTTTCTATATGTTGTGAACGAACCTTCCAGTCCTGATACAAAAAAAACTTTTTTGTCTCCTGATTGAATTAATTCGAAGCCTCATGATGGTGATTCAGTGGCATATCACAGTCCTGTGGTTTGTGGTATTAAGAAATCCCTACATGCCCCACTCTCGCCCTCTGGCCTTTTCGGCGACACAGTCAACACTGTCGTCGAGAGGTTTCAGGAGGCGAGGAAGCAAGCAGCGGTGTTTCAATGTTTCCTCCCTCGTCGCTCCCAGGCCCATGGGGCTGCTGAGTGGGAGCAGCCCTGGCCGTCAAGCTCCTCATACCGCCAGTCTCAAAAACAGAGCGTTGCAAGCCGCACCCCTTCGCAGAAAGAAGGGGGGTCAGGGCGATGGTCTCAGTCTGGGTCTTCTAGACCGAAGACGGATCTGCGGACCGTTATTTTGTCAAAGTGGACCTCGACTAAGCGGTCCTGACGCCACCATCGTCAGGCCCCTGAGGGGAGCCGCACCTGGGGAGGAATGGATAACACCTCAGTATACGGTGCCCGATCCTCCTCAGTGCCCTCACGGAGATTCACTGATACCCCTGCCACCCTCTGTGCTTCAGAACTCAGTGAGCTCCAACAAGCTAAATTCCCAGCTGCCGCCCTGCGACGGTACGGCACGGGAGAGCTCGTCCCCTCAAGTGAGGGTGCTACAGCAGTCAGGTTGGTCGTTCCCTGCCGGTCATCCGCTTCAGGGCACCGAACTGGCTCCTCTAATAACACCAGAGGCCAGCCTCGATAGCAGCATGGAAACTTCTACCTAATGTCTCAAAATGGGTCCTGCAGATTGTAGAGAAAGGTTACAGAATCCAATTCGGATCTCGTCCGCCACGTTTCAACGGGGTCATTCCCACACTAGTGGGCCCCGAGCCGGCTCTGGTAATGGAACAGAAAGTAGATACTCTCTTGAGGAAGGGGGCCATAGAACGTGTTCCGCCTCTCGAGAGAGCGTCCGGGTTCTACAGCCATTACTTCATCATTCCGAAGAAGGATGGAGGGTTGCTTTCAATCTTAGATCTCCGTCTTCTGAACCGGGCTATCAAACGGCTTCGGTTCAGTATGCTCACTATCAAGCAGATAGTATCTCAAATCCAGTCCGAGTACTGGTTTGTTACGATAAATCTCAAAGATGCTTATTTCCATGTTTCCATCCTTCCTCAACACTGGAAGTTCCTGAGGTTTGCTTTCGAGGGCGAAGCATACCAATATCGAGTTCTTCCCTTTGGCCTGTCACTCTCACCCCGCACTTTCACGAAGTGTGTGAATCCTCTGGCTACTCTGCGACTCCAGGGCATCCGCATACTCAATTAAATCGACGACTGGTTAATACTGGCTCAATCGAAGCAGATGGCGGCTTGGCATCGAGATGTCGTCCTCGCCCATATGAGAGAGCTAAGGTTAAGCCTAAACACCAAGAAAAGTGTGCTTTCTCCACTACAGAGAGCCACTTATTTAGGTGTGGTGTGGGATTCAACCACGATGCAGGAACGTTTGTCTCCTGCTCGTATGGAGTCAATCCTCACGACAGTCAAGAGAGTAAGAGAAGGTCAGTCACTCACTGTCAAACAGTTTCAAAGGCTGTTGGGTCTGATGGCAGCGGCGTCCAACGTGATACTTTTTGGCCTGCTGTACATGAGACCCTTGCAGTGGTGGCTCAGGACCAAGGAATTTTCCAAGAGGGGGAATCCGCTTCGCATGATCAAGGTCACGCGGCGATGCTTACGTGCCTTGGACATGTGGAAGAAATGTTGGTTCCTGGTTCAAGCCCCGATATTAGGGGCTCCTTGTCGTCGTGTAACGCTGACGACTGATGCCACTCTCACGGGCTGGGGGGTGGTCATGAGTGGCCGCTCTGCTCAGGGTCTGTGGGAAGGCTATCATCTCACTTGGCACATCAACTGCCTGTAGATGCTGGCCATGTTTCGAGCTCTGACACACTTCCTTCCAGACCTAAGGGGACATCATGTGCTTGTCCGCACAGACAACACATCGGTGGTCTCCTACATCAATCGGCAGGGGGGTCTGCGTTCGCGCCCCTTGTACAAGCTGGTGCACCAGATCCTTCTGTGGGCTCAGGGGAAGCTCCTCTCACTAAGAGCAGTCTACATCCCTGGGTATCTCAATCAGGGGGCAGATATCTTGTCGAGACAGGGGCTGAGGCCCGGGGGACGGAGACTCCCCCCAGAGGTGGTGGAGCTCCTCTGGAGGGAATTTGGCCAGGTGGAAGTGGATCTATTTGTGTCGCAGGAAACGACATACTGTCCGCTGTGGTTCTCCCTCATGGGCTGGATGCCATGGTGCAGATGTGGCCGAGGCTTCGTCTGTACGCCTTTTCCCCAATCGTTCTGCTTCCGGGAGTTCTGGAGAGAGTACGCCGTGATGGGGTCCGTCTGTTGCTAGTAGCCCCATTCTGGCCGGCTCGAGTATGGCTCTTGGACCTGGTGTCCCTCCTCTCCGCTGGAGATTCCGATCAGGAGGGAACCTCCTCTCTCAGGCGGGGGCACCATTCTTCACCCCCGACCGGAGTTATGGAAGTTTTGGGCGTGGCCCCTGAGGGGGCACAGCTCCTAGCATCTGGTCTCTCAACTGAGGTTGTTGAGACTATTCTCCAGTCCAGAGCTCCTGCCACGAGGAAACAGTATGCCTTGAAGTGAAAGCTTTTCACTTCATGGTGCGGACAGCGACTGCAAGACCCAGTCAACTGCCCAATCGGTACAGTTCTGGAGTTTCTGCAGGAGCGATTCTCCGCAGGGTTATCTCCCTCCACTCCAAAGGTATACACGGAGGCCTTAGCTGCTTACCACACTCTTCTGGGTGGTCAATCATTGGAAAGACACCCACTTATCACTCGTTTCCTCCGTGGTACCCTGAGGCTGAGGCAGGTACAGCGCACTAAGGTGCCCTCATGGGACCTGGCTGTGGTTCTGGACGGTTTATGCAATGTCCCCTTTGAACCCATAGGAGAAGTTTCAGTCAAGTTTCTCACGCTCAAGACTATCTTTCTCCTCGCTATTTCCTAACTTAAAAGGATCGGGGATCTTCAGGCACTTTCTGTTTCGTGCCTGGAATTTGCTCCAGGCATGTTAGGGCATTTCTTTACCCGAGGGTCGGGTATGTCCCTAAGGTGCCCACTTCTTCGCCAGGGCCCATAGTACTTCAGGCATTCTGTCCTACTCCGTTCCAGGAAGTAGGCCAAGAAATTCTTAATCTGCTCTGTCCAGTTCGATTCTCAAATCAAAGCGATTCTCGACGCAGCGTCTCATTCCCTCGGGGAACCATGGTTACATACGTAACCTAGAGACGTTTTGTCATGGCTGTCAGTGTTGGGACAGTTGCAACACGTTGTTGCAACCATCCCAACATGCTGTCCCTTACCACAACACTGATGTAAAAGGTTGCCATAACATTACATAATTGTAATTTTATGGATTAATAAAGAACCCCTTTCAATAATTAGGTATTTCTCCTTTTTTAAGTAAAAGTGGACTCATTTCGAAAGTGGACTCAAGTCAGTTCCATAAAATGGTAGATTTGTCTAATTTGATTTTTTTTTTAAAGTAAGAGTGATTACCACTTGGTTAACTGCTAGTTGGTCAAACTAGTTCTTAAGACAGTCTTAAGATAGTGGCTATGATTATGCAATGGCCTCAGTTCAGTAACCTTTCACAGATGTTAACAGAAGTAGGCTATTATTACATTTCAGTGTCTTGATTCTGATTAAATTAATATTTTGTAGTTCAAATGTATTGTAATAATTAACCAAGACATGGTTGTTACTTGAAAATGTTCTTTTTTTCAATTTATTATTCTTTGTTTTTATACAGCCAATTTAACTTATTAAAGACCATGTCTATGCACAAACAAAATAAAGAAATTGCTAAATGTTATTTAAGAATGGTTTTAATTATATTTTAATGAATGTTGCAACTGCCTCTGTGGACTGCTGCAACCATCCCCTGTTGTGGGGTCAGTTTCAACATCTGACTTTGTCTGTTCAAGTATAAATTGTATGTATATAATTATATGTGCACATGTTACAGCAATGTGTGTGAGTAGCTGACTGATGTGGCTTTATTGTATCAAAATTCTGGCTTTTTAATGCAAACAGACTCTGAGAAACTAAAGCAAATGCAAAAAGTGTTGCAACCGTTCCCACTCTCCCCTGTATATATACTTTGTGTATATATATATATATATATATATATATATATATATATATA